>NC_053027.1:396122032-396226466 GCF_003073215.2 Triticum urartu | reverse complement strand
TAATCGAATTACATCAGATAGCTTCGGCACTCAGTTACGCCATTACACAACATCACCAAGTTTCACATGCAGCATCAAAAACCTTTGGAAAGTAGCATCATACACGGTAAATAGACAGATGAATCTCATCTGGGAAACTGCAGAAGCGGAAGGCAAATATTGAGCCTTCAGTGATGTTGAATGTCCTTGCAACTTTAGGCCAGTGGCTATGGATAATTACCCGCCCAACCTTCATCCTCTTCAGCAAGACTTCAATATTGTATCGTGGGTGTTGAATGAATACCTTCCTCGCCTCTTGACCATGCAGGTGGTTTGAGAGTTAATCATCGGTGAACTGATTTGAAAAGTACTGAAAACAAAGCTATGCACAAATCGCTGTTGTAAATTTTGAAATGGCGCAAGGGGTAAAAACAAGGTAAAAGAGTTGGTACCATCCTGTAGTTGACTGATGACTTCTTCATTGTGCAAACTAAGATCTTGCTGTTATTCGTCGCAAGTTTCTTCATCCTAACAATCTTGTTGAGTTTCTTGACTTGACTATATTCATGGACATCTCATTTCCCCATATGCAAAATGGGTCGAACAGTGGGTCTAAGCCTCTGACAGCAAGACCTACATGTGCAAGACCAAATTGTAAGAAACCTAAATATTAGAATGATTCCTGCAACTGCACAATAATATGCTATTAGCGAAAGGACCCTACTTGAACAAACCTCGATGGTAAACCGCAGTGTCTCCCATTGTTTCCCTGCAACACACATAAGGAAGATCTTGATCAGGTTAACTAAGAGTTGCCATACTATCAGTAGAATATGTATTGAGTATAGCCAAATTCGATTAGTGTCACATGCATAACAATACAAAATTGTACCCACAACAAATGAAAATCAAATTGCAGGACTGAACCAAATAGCTAAATGGACAGCAGACCAAATGAACCAAAATAGTTAACTGAGCACGACACTATAGAATAGAAACATGTACTAGAAGATAAGACAGTTAACAAAACAAAGAATGCTTGAAAACAGTACAACAAAATGTAGCAATTGTTGGACCAAAGTGTTAACTGAACATTACATTTAAGAGGACTAAACTGTTAAGTAAACATCAGATTGCATCTTAACATTACAGAGGACAAATCACTAGAAGGCACTGGCGGTGGCCTCGACAAAACATCACGAACTGTATTTTAAAGTAGACAACCGCGCGGCGGTGTCAACTGTGGCCTCAAAGACGAGGTGCTCCTCCAAGATCTGGTGGTCGACACGCATGGCAGCCATAGTGACCTCGTTCGCGCGTGCGGCCGCATGCTACTCAGCTCGACGTTATACTATGTGTAAAATGGTTGTGGGCGACGCATAATTGGAGGAGGGGGCAGTGATTTTGGTGGAAGGTTTCGCTCCGTCAGTCGGGGCATGTGGGACGGGAAAGGAGGACGATGGTGTGGGTGGGGTGTGGATTACCTGACCATATTGACGAGGTCGCGCAGCAAGAAGAAGGGTCAGCGGCGAGGAGGTCGCGCAGCAAGAAGAAGGGTCACTGGCGAGGAGGCGCGCTGCAAGAAGAAGGGTCGCCGGTGAGGAGGCGGCGCTGCAAAAAGAAGGGTTGCCGGCTAGGAGGCGGCTCTGCAAGAAGAAGGGTCACCGGCGGGGAGGCTGGGCTGCCAATAAGCAGTAGTGAAGGTTTGAACTTGGAAAGCAAGGAGGAACAATGGAAATGTGGCTTTTGGTAGGAGGGAGGGGGTGGGGAGATAGATATTTCTGCGGTGGCAAAAAAATTTCACTCGGTGCCGTCGAGAAACCGGCGCGCAAGTGTGGTTCAAGCGGGGGCGGTGGACTGTAGACGACGAAGCTCCTGCGTAATCCAGACAAGACGGTGTGCCAAGATATTTTATATTGCATCCCACATGATTCTTTCTAGTAAATTGTTTGTGGTATACCTGATTTTTTCATTATGTTTTGAAAGGCAAAATGGTGTTACGGAGGGACGGGATGGTGTTTGAATTGCTAGAACATTTACGTACAATGAACATGCAACTAGTACATGAGTGTCGTGTTTAAATTTGGAATTATTTCGGGTTCGTTTGGCATTTTTATGCATTAATTGAGTTTATGGGCATTTAATGTGCATAATTCAAATTTGAACTACAAGCACATGCTCCAATGCACCAAGGTTTGCTGAAAAATCACATGTGTGTCTTTGGGTGAATTTATAGGTCCCATGCAAGAAATGGGAATAAAATTCAAACATCTGGGTGTTGTGGCTCGGCCGGAATGATTGAGAAACTTGGTTTTTTAATTCCTGTAAATCCAAAACACGGTTGAAAATCGTGAAACTTGGCATGGTGTCATGACATGGCACCAACAAGTTGCAGTAAATTTTTTGCCCGAATTGGGACAAGCTTTGGTGTAAGCTTCTTGCAAACCGAAGCTTCACTCAAGAAGGCTCGTGGTTCCGAGAGGGAACGTGTCACCTATGTGTGCGAAACGACATACGTACACTGCCTTCTACCGCCTTAATTTTTTACACAGCTAGATTAGACCAAATAAAAGTACAATGCTAAATTTTGGAATTATTCCAGTTTGTTTGGCCTTTTTATACATTAATTGAGTTTCTGGGCATTTAATGTGCATAATTAAAATTTGAACTACAAGCACATGCTCCAGTGCACCAAAGTTGTTTGAAAAATCACATGTGTGTCCTTGGGTGAATTTCTATGTCCCATGCAAGAGATGGGAGTGAAATTCAAACATCTGGGCCTCGTGGCCCGGCCGAAAAGATTGAGAATCTTGGTTTTTTAATTCCTGTAATTCCAAAACACGCCTGAAAATAATGAAACTTGGCATGGTCTCATGACATGGCACCAACATGTTGTAGTATTTTTTTTGGCCGAATTGGGACAAGCTTTGGTGTAAGCTTCTTGCAAACCGGAGCTTCCATCAAGAAGGCTCGTGGTTCCGAGAGGGAATGTGTCACCTCCGTGTACAAAACGACATACGTACACTACCTTCTCCCGCCTTAATTTTTTACACAGCCAGATTATTCCAAATAGAAGTACAGTGCTAAATTTTGGAATTATTCTGGGTTCGTTTGGCCTTTTTTAATACATTAATTGAGTTTCTTGGCATTTAATGTGCATAATTCAAATTTGAACTACAAGCATAGGCTCCAGTGCACCAAAGTTGTTTGAAAAATCACATGTGTGTCCTTGGGTGAATTTCTAAGTCCCATGCAAGAGATGGGAGTGAAATTCAAACATCTGGGCATCATGGCTCAGCCGGAAAGATTGAGAAACTTGGTTTTTTAATTCCTGTAATTACAAAACACGCCTGAAAATCATGAAACTTGGCATGGTCTCATGACATGGCACCAACATGCTGCGGTAAATTCTTTGGCCGAATTGGGACAAGCTTTGGTGTAAGCTTATTGCAAACCGGAGCTTCCATCAAGAAGGTTCGTGGTTCCGAGAAGGAACGTGTCACCTCCGTGTGCGAAACAACATACATACACTGCCTTCTCCCGCCTTAATTTTTTACATGGCCAGATTAGACCAAATAGAAGTACAGTGCTAAATTTTGGAATTATTCCGGGTTCGTTTGGCCTTTTTTATACATTAATTGAGTTTCTTGGCATCTAATGTGCATAATTCAAATTTGAACTACAAGCACAGGCTCCAGTGCAACAAAGTTGTTTGAAAAAGCACATGTGTGTCCTTGGGTGAATTTCTAGGTCCCATGCAAGAGATGGGAGTGAAATTAAAACATCTGGGCGTCGTGGCTCGGCCGGAAAGATTGAGAAACTTGGTTTTTTAATTCCTGTAATTCCAAAACACGCCTGAAAATCATGAAACTTGGCATGGTCTCATGAGATGGCACCAACATGCTGCGGTAAATTTTTTGGCCGAATTGGGACAAGCTTTGGTGTAAGCTTATTGCAAACCGAAGCTTCCCTCAAGAAGGCTCATGGTTCCAAGAGGGAACGTGTCACCTCCGTGTGCGAAACGACATACGTACACTGCCTTCTCCAGCCTTAATTCTTTTACAAAGCCAAAGTAGACCAAATAGAAGTACCGTGCTAAATTTTGGAATTATTCCAGGTTCGTTCGGCCTTTTTTATACGTTAATTGAGTTTCAGGGCATTTAATGTGCATAATTCAAATTTGAACTACAAGCACAGGCTCTAGTGCACCAAAGTTGTTCGAAAAATCACATGTGTGTCCTTGGGTGAATTTCTAGGTCCCATGCAAGAGATGGGAGTGAAATTCAAACATTTGGGCGTCGTGGCTAGACCGGAAAGATTGAGAAACTTGGTTTTTTCATTCCTGTAATTCCAAAACACGCATGAAAATCATGAAACTTTGCATGGTGTTGTGAGATGGCACCAACATGCTGCGGTATTTTTTTGGCCGAACTGGGACAAGCTTTGGTGTAAGCTTTTTGCAAACTGGAGCTTCCCTCAAGAAGGCTCGTCGTTCCGAGAGAGAAGGTATCACCTCCGTGTGCGTAACGACATACGTACACTGCTTTCTCCCGCCTTAATTTTTTTACACAGCCAGATTAGACCAAATAGAAGTATCATGCTAAATTTTGGAATTATTCGGGTTCGTTTGGCCTTTTTATACATTAATTGAGTTTCTAGGCATTTAATGCACGTAATTCAAATTTGAACTACAAGCACATGCTCTAGTGCACCAAAGTTGTTTGAAAAATCACATGTGTGTCCTTGGGTGAATTTCTATGTCCCATGCAAGAGATGGGAGTGAAATTCAAACATCTGGGTGTCGTGGCTCGGCCGGAAAGATTGAGAAACTTGGTTTTTTCCCTGTAATTCCAAAACACACCTGAAAATCATGAAACTTGGCATGGTGTCATGACATGGCACCTACATGCTGCGGTAATTTTTTTGGCTGAATTGGGACAAACTTTAGTGTAAGCTTCTTGCAAACTGGAGCTTCCCTCAAGAAGGCTCTTGGTTCCGAGAGGGAACGCGTCACCTCCGTGTGCGAAACGACATACGTACACTGCTTTCTCCCGCCTTAATTTTTTTACATAGTCAGATTAGACCAAATAGAAGTATTGTGCTAAATTTTGGAATTATTCCAGGTTCGTTTGGCCTTTTTATACATTAATTGAGTTTCTAGTCATTTAATGTGCATAATTCAAATTTGAACTACAAACACATGCTCCAGTTGACCAAAGTTGTTTGAAAAATCATAGGTGTGTCCTTGGGTGAATTTCTAGGTCCCATGCAAGAGATGAGTGACATTCAAACATCTGGGTGTCGTGGCTCGGCCGGAAAGATTGAGAAACTTGGTTTTCTTATTCCCGTAATTCGAAATCACGCCTGAAAATCATGAAACTTGGCATGGTCTCATGACATTGCACCAACATGTTGTGGTAATTTTTCTGTCTGATTTGTGAAGGCGCACACATTAACAATCAACAAAGTCATTTTGGAACAAGTGATTTCACGTTACAAATCGGAAACACAAGTATTATTGAAACCATGGGCGTTCGACTTACCAATTATGTGCGGCCACACGTCCCCTTTTTTATTGGCTAGGAGGAGCCGTGTGGGTAGCTATTTGAGTATGGGAGGCGTGCGATTAGACCCTTGCATGTGCTCATCGGGAGGAGAGCCCTTTGACCACTACCCGCCGCACACCTCCCTCCCAACATCTCCATTAATGGTGCTTGAGCACCTATTCTATGGCGTGGCATATGTCTCACTGGACTGAGATTTAAGAGAGAAAAATGTAAATTGGAATAGAAAGTTTTGCACGGATCTTCATGTAAGATCCAACAGACCTATATAGCATCGACTGCGACTTATATCAAGCATGATGAATATAAGGACGATGACATTGGATAATAATTGTCTTACATATTTATAAACATAACTAAAAAAGCCACATGCGGCAATGCCCGATATACACAAGGGCAAAAGAAGAAAGACAACGGTCTGGCTCGCTGATCTCTACTTTCTTGATGCGTTGCTGCAGGCCGCGGGAACTAGTCTCCGTGGCGGGCGGCGACGAGATCTTTCTTGTCCTCAAGATGCTGGTTGAGAGCATCCACGGATTTCTCCACCATCCTTCTACGCTCGATGTGTAGCATGGCATTCTCATCTTTAAGTTTCTCGATAATGACGTCGGTCCTCTTCAACAAGGCAATGGTCTGGTCATGCTGCTCCGCACTTCCGACGATCTTCGCCCTCAGTAGGTCGCGCTCGGCCCGAAGCTTCGTATTGCTCTAATTTAGTTGCCGGATGACGTTGATAGACTGTTCAAACGAGGCTTTCAGGTCATCCTGCAACCTCGTCCACCTGGAGATCTGATCCATCTACCTAAGGACGAGGGCACGCATGCGCCTGTAAGAGTCGTCGCCTACCCGCGAGACATTTTCCCAAGCCGCCGCGGTGCGGGAGGACATCTCCGCTACATTCACGGCACGGCGGGACATCTCTTCTGCTTCCGTGGCGCGGCCAGACCAGTCTGCTTCATGGACGGCGCGGCGGGCCCTCCATCCTGCTTCGGCGGTGCGGCGGGACCTCTCTGCTGCTACGGCCATGCGGCGGGACATGTTGGCTGCTTTCGCGGCGAGGCGGGACATCTCTCGTGCTTCCGCTTCTAGGCTCGCCTCTCCCTGGTGGCAATCTCTCGACCCAGAACTCACGCTGGCCATGGTGGACGCAAGGGACCGATGATGAATGACTTGTTTGTTTTTGACTTTTTGTGGATGAGGAGTTGAGGAGGAATGTGCAGTCATCTTGGAGTAGTAGTATTTATAACCGGGCAGTAATACGCTCCTAAGTGGGAAACCGTTTAGATTTTGATCGGTGTGAACAGGTTTGCAATTTGGAATGTGATGAGACGCATGCTCAAAATTTACTGATGGTTATAAGTGCAGCACTATTCCCGAAAGGCGTAACGTGGGCATGTATGCCTTCTCGGCCGCGTACGTGGCATTTGCACCATAGGGTGCACCGCAATAGGCAATGTCAGCACACGTCTTGTTCCAACAACCGCGCGCGCTCGTTATTACCATCGCGCACACTTCTTTTAATTAGAATGGGTGTGCCCTTCTAGCGCACACACATTGATCTATCTAACTGTTTCAGTTTGTTGTGGCTAATTGCAAACAGTTCATCCATGTGAAGTGTATGCCATCAATCGCAGACACTTTGATCTGGCTTACCCATTTCTATTCGGTTGCCTAATCACAAACAGTTAATCCTTCTGAAGCGTATGCCCTATCACACACACCTTGATCTGGCTGACCATTTCTTTTGTGTTGCCTAATCACAAATAGTTCATCCGAGTGAACCGTATGATGTATATCGCACACACCTTCATCTGGCTACCCGTTTCTTTTGTGTTGCCTAATCACAAACAGTTCATCCGAGTGAACCGTATGCCCTATGTCGCACACGCCTTCATCAGGCTGCCCATTTCTTTTGTTCCTCCTCATCACAAACAGTTCATCGGACTGAACCATATGCCCTGGATCGCACACGCAACTAAAATATGAACCGTGTTTGATGCATCCTCCATTGCAAACATTTTGCACCTTTTTTGACGGTTTACATCCTCGTTTGTGATTAATGCATCACACACAGTTTCGTGAAAGGGTCTCTGATCGTAGTGTCGCGTTAGCAGCATCCTGCAGTAGTGACATGAAATTGTACAATGCTCTGAGCTTTCAGCTTTTGTTTCATGTGTCTTGCCATCCATGCTCTTTCAGAAACAATAAAAAACTAACTTCCTTGGTAATGCATCTCAATGATTAGCATATCAGAGCTAATATTTACATCACAACTGAAGACAAAGTTGTGAGAAGGTGCTAAATTAAAATTGATCCATGTTTTCATTAGCAGCAATGTCCCCCAGCTCTGTCTAAATCAACAAGGGATGTTGGGAAAAAAGTAGCTATCTGGAGCATGCAACATTCCGATTATTTTGTGCAGTTCCATTAAAATAGAGCTGAGCGTCCCTGTTCCAAAGATATTAAGTGTGATTACAATAATAGAGGACTGCTGATGAAACAATAGACACACAAATAGAAGCCGGTCACCTTTGCAGTCTCACTTAAGACTAACTAGTTGGAGAAGATTAAGAAAATAGTTGGAGAAGGTTAGGCTCGGAGTTGGATGAGGAGGATAGAGCAAAACCGATCTCCCTTTGTGCAGTCGCACTGAAATGTAGAGACGTTGCCCGTGTGACATTTTAGTACAACTGCACAAAACACTCTTAAGAAAAAAGTGATTTGTGCAGTTCACCAAAAGGTCGCAATAGCAATGAGGAGAAATGGATAGCCCTGTTTGCAAAAAAGAGGTAGAAAGGAAACAATTACTGGCCAATAACAGTTGATGACACATACGACGACAAAAAAGAAGCATATTCCTTGTCCTAAGGGAAGATAACAACATGGTTGTGTTTGTCTAAAACGGTGTGAGGACGAGATTGCAATGTGGAAAGTACGCCGGACGAGCTAAGTTTTGGGCAAAGAACTATGGAAGATCCACATGCAAGATTTTCCACATACAGCGACATGGGAAGACGGGCAGTGGGGCAAGGCCGGAGAGGGTACTTGGGGGTCATCGGGATGTAACTAGGTGAGCGGCGGCGGGCAGGATCTGCCCATACTGCGGCAGCAAGCAGGTGGCGTAGGCCCTACCACGCTAGAGCTTGCTCAGAGAGAAAGACGGGTACCGCAGATCAGGACATGCTGCCTCGGCGCCGTCGAATGGAGAAACGATGCACATCCTCCCTTTCCGCCGGCAGACGGGATGCGGCCGGATCAGTGACCAATGGTGAGGGAGGGAGAGGCCACCGCCGCCTTGTGTGAGATACTCTGAAGAGAGACAAACCCAGGCAGGCACGCTCCATTGTATATAGTGGAGCGGACTACCTTTTTCTCCGTAAAAATCATTTTATATTCTGTGTACGTGTCATTGAGCAATATAACTTTATTTAAAAATAACACGCCAACGCATCAAGTCGAACTTTGTTTCGTGCACGCGTGGTACACGACCTCCGTAGGTAAACAACCGCTACACGCGTTCAAATTAACACGTGGGCTGCCATTTCGTATAGAAATGAGCTCCACCATGTACCCGCGCAGGTGTGGCTGGGCACGAAGCATGAGTATGTGCACCTATTCTCTTCGTGTATGTACACCACCTACGTGGGGTTGTGTGAGAGAGATACAAACGTAGAGAGATGTAGTGTGTGGGTTCATGAGTGTTTTTTGGGGGGTGAGAAATAGACAAGCAATATATCTGGATGATATTTCAATCAAAAAATGTAACATGTGCAATGTGTGTGAAATAGAGTCCTGGATATATCATATATATAGAGGGAGCGATCCACGAGAAGAGAGTGGAGGTATCATCGGCTTGAGGTATCCATAGAATCGAAGAGAGGGACGATTTGTGTGTGTGCGCGCACGTGCGATCGATAAAGAGTGCCATCGAATTTGTGTGTGCCCACGTCAAAGATATAGGGTGGCTGGCCTACTGGAACATGAGAGGGGATAAGTGAAGTTTGTCTCTGTGGCATGGATACTATCGGTGTCAAAACCGGCGGATCTCAGGTAGGGGGTCCCGAACTGTGCGTCTAAGGCGGATGGTAACAGGAGGCAGGGGACACGATGTTTTACGCAGGTTCGGGCCCTCTTGATGGAGGTAAAACCCTACGTCCTACTCGATTTATTCTTGATGATATGGGTATTACAAGAGTAGATCTACCACGAGATCAGAGAGGCTAAACCCTAAAAGCTAGCCTATGGTATGATTGTATGTCGTCCTATGGACTAAAACCCTCCACTTTATATAGACACCAGAAAGGGCTAGGGTTACACAAGGTCGGTTACAAAGGAGGAGATATACATATCCGTATTTCCCAGCTTGCCTTCCACGCCAAGTAGAGTCCCATCTGGACACGAGACGAAGTCTTCAGTCTTGTATCTTCATAGTCTATCAGTCCGGCCAAAGGATATAGTCCGACTGTCCGGAGACCCCCTAATCCAGGACTCCCTCAGATACCTACCTACATCGCTCGACTATCGGTGCGTGGTGGGGTGGGGGAGACCTAATTAACTATAGAAGTACAATGGCTGGTATATGTGTGGAGGAGGAGAGAGGCCTACCTTATGTATTGAGGGAGATCGATCGGCATCCATGCATATGTGTAGGAGAGGAATAAGGTTGGGATACAGACAGAGCTAGAGTGTTGGAGGGGTGGTGGTGGAGTTGCTTCTAACAAATGGTGGGAGAGGCTTGCTAGACAAACGGAGGGCACGCCTGCAATATCAATAAGAGAGGGGGTGGTTGCCTATCTGTGCACGTATGTGTGAGAGACAGCTCAGGAGGCATGCACGAATGATGAGGGGGGCGATATGGCTGTGGTAAGCAGACGTAACTACATAGGAAGATCAATCATCCTTTGTCAGAGAAAGGAGAGACATGACTTGTGAGGTATATCGATCGATGGGTGGGGGAAAATAGTTAAAGTCGACCTAGGTATATGTAGGGAGATCGATCAGTATACATGCATGTATGTGTTAGAAGCAAATAAGGCCCGGGAGAAGGATAGAGAGAGAGAGAGGGCTGCATCTAGGAGGTGGTGCAAGAGGCATACAATATCGAGGGGGGAAGGAGTGTGCGAGTACGAGATCGATGAAAAGAAGGGTGGGAGTGAGGCATGGAGGATGAGAAGAGAAGAGGGAAAGCTTGTGTTTGTGGTAGGCACACTTGGCTAGAGAGGCATATCGATCGATGTGTGCCGTAAAGAAGGAGCTAGGGGGCCTACACACACCGTGGGTGAACGACCTAAAGTGAAAAGACGAATTTGCACGATGGATCTAGAGAATGCTGAGGGAGGGTGAGAGGGATGCGGGCGTGTGCATGCACGGGAGAAAGTTAGCACTAGCTACAAAGATACGAGGATTATGTGGGTGTAAGAGATGAATAGAGATCATAATTCATTATAAAAAAGTGAATTCATATATTTGAAGAATTTATCATAGTGTTTTAAACTGACGCATGCGTGAACGTATATAACGGTGATACACATGGTGTGGTTATGAACATGTTATACTACATATAATTTATTTTGACTCTACTCTTACAAAAAACAGAGTTGTTGATGATGGTGTGCCTGCCATCCTGCAATATAGGCCGTCTGATTTATATCTGATGGATAGGAAGGAAACTATGGTAATTTTGAAAAAAGATACCCACACCCCTCTCCATATTTGCAAATAAGGCCTCCCCTCGATCATCTTGATGTTCCGTGGAACACATGGGCATCTTGCTAGTACTACATATAATATATAGAACATCGATTATAATTTGGGCTAATGTGTGGCTTTTGCAGCTCAGGGCTAAATACTTGTCATAATGTAGGGGGCGGGGCACTATACTTTGTGTGATAAACATGGTGTACATATGGAACATGGTTTAGATTATGAATATATAGTTAGTACATAAAATGTACTATATTTGGAATCAACATCAAGTGTATTCAAAAAATTGAATTCGAGTTCATATAGTACACATAATTCATATCTATCTGTATAGTAATCATGTGGTGTGTTGTTAAGGTAATACACGAATGATGGTTGAAGTTGGCAACAATCATGATTGTAGATTCTTATTGAAATAGATAAACGAATTCAAATTCATTTCGAATTGCAGCGGTAGTATAGACATTTGGAATGCACTAAAATGTTGGTACGAGTAGGTTAATGCATTAGACAGCCAGCGAAAAAATTTAATTGGACATAACATGGATTCATACTCGAATTTAACGGTGTGCTTTGTGTAAGTTGGATGTCATACATTATTGCTCTAATATTTGGTCAAAGTTAGCCTCAAAAAACGCATTAGGCCCTATATGTATGGAAGGCGGGAGTAGCTTTGAATAACATTTGTATAGTAAAACGGGACAAGACTCTCTCTTTGTGTGGTGTGAATAGTTTTATTTTTTTTCGTTGAGGGAAGTGTGAATTGATTTGGTACGTACAAGTACAATATTACACGTTAGGCTTGTCCCTAAAATTCAACACGCGCCTTGTTATATCCTAAAAAAATTAGATATCGTGCTCCCAAAACTGGCGCCTTCACAACCCGCGCCTTGCTATCCCGAAATTACAACACGCGCGAAAACTCCCTCCAGCTACCAAATCCCGACACGTGAAATCCCCCTTCTAACCCTGAGCCAAATGGGCCGCTGGTTCAAATTGGTGGGGGTACTTTTGTAACACACCCTACATTTTGGACAAGTGCATCCCTAAGTCATGGTTCCCCCTCCCATCGCCTCCTTTTCTCCATTCAAAATCCCAGGCTGCCATAACCTCTCCGCTCCAGCCGGAAAACCCCACCCTCCTCTGTCCGCCACCTCACCGCTGCCCAGCCGGAGCCTCTTCCCCGACGACGTCATCCACCGCAACAGCTCGACGTCCCTCATCCACCTCCAACTCGACGTCCCCGTCCTCCACCTCTAAGGAGCTGCTCCGACGATCGCCTCATCTATCGCGGCCACTCCATCCCCACAATGCCGCCTTAACCTGCTTCACCGAAACCGCAGCATCCTCACCGACTCCTCGGACGAAGCCCAGGCCTACTCGGCACCACCAAAGAGGTTGTACACTCATCGCATCGCACCTTCTCCTTAACTCGACCTCTCGACGCCGGCGGTGGTCCATCTCGCACCCCCATGGAGTGGCTACCTCGAAGCCGGCGTCGTGGGCGACATCTCCACTACGGCTCTCCCCAGTGCGAGGCCCCTTCGGCGGCCGCGTCCATACCAGCCGGATATGCTGCTGCTCCGGGTCTCGCTCGCTCGCGCTGCCGCTGCTTCGGCTCTCGGTCGTGCTACTGCTGCTGCTCTAGCTCTTGCTCGCGCTGCTGCTCTCCCCTCGCTCGTGTTGCTACTCTGCTCCGATTTAGCTACACTTCAGTCAACTGAATCAATTTTTGGGTCAGTCGATTTTCAGGGGGTGGGGGCTCACCGGAGTTAAGGAAGAACCACCCGCAGTGGGGAGGGGGGCTCGCCGGACAGGTACCCAATCTTAGGGTTCAGGGTGGGGGCAGTGGTCGCCGGCGGTGGGGGGTGCGGTGGTGGGGCGGTGGCATGGGGATCGCCGGAGAAAAAGCTCGGCGTGAGGGGGGCTAGAGGGCTGGCCGGGGCGGCGGCGGACCAGTGGTGGGGAGTTGTTTCGGGGCGGCGAGGCAGGTGCGGGGGCCGGTGGTAACTGGCGGCTCAGGGGGTGCAGGTTGAAGATGAACTGCAAGCCCTCCCTAAACTACATGTGAAGTGCCTCTCTTCTACCATTGCGTTCAGTTTCGACAATAACATTCAGATTCCACACTAAATTTCAGTTTCGACAGTTAAGTTCAGAGTCAACAGTTTTTACCTCATCTGTTGTAGTCAGGTGGTTTTTGGTGGTAATGTATTTTACATCATCTATAGGAGATGCTATTAGAATCCCACTTGAGATTAACGATGTCTGTCTTGTGCGGCTTCAGCCTCGACGTCTTATGGCTCACCGGAGCTACTCCAACAACAGAACGATCCATCACAACAGAGCAGTGCCCTGGACGCCGTCTACAGATTCCTCAGATCTTCCTCCACACCTCCGACAGCCACCTCTGCCTCAACTTCTTCAGCGACCAACCCAATGATGCTGAGGTCGACACGGCTACGGCAAAGAGGTTGTACACTTGTCGCATCACTTATTACTCTACATTCATGTCGATCCATTAGGGCTATTTTGGTTCAACGGAAAAACATAGCAATAGGAAATTTTCCTATGGCACTCTACTATTCAGTTATTCATGCATTTTGTTGAAAGGAATGGAGCAAAACATCCACCTGGACCTACTTTTCAAAATCCTATGCATGAAAACAAGACCAAGTCCATTAGTGGCAGAATAACATTCTAACTGTACACGCTTTCATATGGTTTCACTTTATTTTGGCCATGTTTCTTTGCATTCCTCTGCTCCTCCAATTCATGTGAACCAAACACCCAAGTTGACAGAAATCGTGTGTTCACAAATGCTCTATTTCCCATGTGCATTCCAAACCTATTCCGGTCCTCCTATCCCTGCATGTATTGAATCATGCAAGCCAAATGAGCCCTTACAGAATTACTTCAGTTACAGGTAGGTGTCGAAGAAAACTTTGTGTGGTTTGTCCTGCTCCTGCAGCGATGTCGTCCGCCTCACCTGAGCTGCTAGATCGATAGAAGCATCCACCAAACAAGACATCACAACTCCTGACCATCTTTCGCCGCCTCAAATCTCCTTCCCTGCCACCGGCACCCACCGCAATGGCATTGTAACACCCTCGATGCGACTATATCTCCCACGTGTCGACGCACGACTTAGAGGCATAATCGCATTGAAGGCATATGTCGCAAGTTAGGCAATCTTCACAACATCCCATGTAATATAAATCATAAAGGGGAGATACATAGTTGGCTTACACTCGCCACGTCAATCAAGTACATAAATAACATTACATCATCCAAACACTCATGGCCCGACTACGGCGCCAAATGAAAAGATAACCCAACATGCGACACGGTCCCGATCACCCCCAACTGGGCACCACTACTGATCATCAGGAAAAGAAACATAGTAACATTGAGAGTCCTCATCGAACTCCCACTTGAGCTCAAGCGCGTCTCCTGGAGCGGAATCGTCAGGCCCTGCATCTGGTGTAATAGTAATCTGTGAGCCACAGGGACTCAGCAATCTCGCACCCTCGCGATCAAGACTATTTAAGCTTATAGGTAAGGCAAGGTAAATATATGTGGAGCTGCAGCAAGCGACTAGCAAATATGGTGGCTAACTTATTCGCAAAAGAGAGCGAGAAGAGGAGGCAAAGCGCAAGCGAGAAACTAGAGAACAACCTGCGCAAGCATAACTCCAACACCGTGTCCACTTCCCGGGCTTCGCCAAGAAGAGGCCATCACGGTAACACACTCAGTTGATTCATTTTAGTTAAGTTAAGGTTCAAGTTAGCTACAACCGGACATTAACAAATTCCCATCTGCCCATAACCGCGGGCGCGGCTTTCGAAAGTTCAAATCCCTGCAGGGGAGTCCCAACTTAGCCCATGACAAGCTCTCACGGTCAACGAACGAATAGACCTCCTCCCAAGACGTTCCGATCAGACTCGGTATCTTGGTTCTTCAAGACACTTCGACAGGTTAAAACAAGACCAGCAACACCGCCCGAATGTGCCGACAAATCCCGATAGGAGCTGCACATATCTCGTTCTCAGGGCACACTCAGATGAGCGCTCCATACAACTAAAACCAAACCTCGAGTTTCCCCGAGGGGGCGCTGCACAGGACTCTAGTTTGGACCAACACTCAGAGGAGCACTGGCCCGGGGGGTTTACAATAAGATGACCCTCGGGCTCCGGAAACCCAAGGGGAAAAGAGGCTAGGTGGAAAATGGTAAAACCAAGGTTGGGCATTGCTGGAAAAGCTTTAATCAAGGCGAACTATCAAGGGGTTCCCATTATAACCCAACCGCGTAAGGAACGCAACATCCGGGAACATAACACCGACATGACGGAAACTAGGGCGGCAAGAGTGGAACAAAACACTAGGCGACAGGCCGATCCTTCCACCCTTTACCAAGTATATAGATGCGTTAAGTTAACATGGCAATATAATGATATCCCAACAAGTAAATAAATGTTCCAACAAGGAACGGTCTCCAATCTTCACCTGCAACTAGCAACGCTATAAGAGGGGCTGAGCAAAGTGGTAACATAGCCAATCAACGGTTTGCTAGGACATGGTGGGTTAGAGGTTTGACATGGCAATTTGGGAGGCTTGAAAGCAAGTGGTAGGCATCGTAGCATTGGCATAGCAAAAGAGCGAGTAAACTAGCATAGCAAAGATAGTAGTGATTTCGAGGGTATGATCATCTTGCATGCAAAGTTGTCAGAGTTGACTGGATCCTTGAAAACAAACTCAACGGGCTCCTCGTTAGCGAACTCGTCTCCCGGCTCTACCAAAACAAGACAAACAAACAACAAGGACACAATCAACCACGTGCAAGGAACAAACAAAATGATGCAAAGATGGTATGCTATGCGGGATGCGATGCGGGATGCATTTGCAAGATCTGACAAAGGATGCATGAACCTGGCCTCAACTTGGGAATCCAAGTGTGCCATTGGAAAGAAGAGATGAAATCGCTTGAAAACGATATAAAGAACGCCGGAATCGGATTTACGGTTTGAAAATGGCAAGCGATTCAAATATGACACCGGTCTGCGATTTACAGCAAGTAGCCACCTAAATGCAATGAGATGAACATGCTATAGCACTCAAACATGACAACAAAATACATGGCAGGTATGTATTCATGATGCTTAACAAAAGTCTAGCACTGAGCTACAGCCAATTCATCCATTAACAGGTTCAAACAAGCATGGCAAAAATGCATATGCCAAACAGATCTCAGACTTAGTGAAATTAACACTTGTCTGGAATTTCAGATCAGGTAGCACTCTTCGGAGCAACAAAACTACATGCTACAGGACCTGAACATGTCAAAGTAAAGCATGGCATGGAGATATTCAAAGAGCTTAACAAAAGTCCCTTAGTGACCTTGAGCCAAAAGGGATCATAAAATACAATTGCAAGCATGCGAACATAGCAAAAACATAATCAGTTTTCAGACTTAGTGAAAACTAGAGCATGCTGAAAACAGATATCAAGTAGGCATGTTTACGAGATCGATGCACTTACTACAGAGAAAGTCATGATAAGCTAAGCATACACCCATCAAGAATACACAAAATGCAAGCTAGACATGGCAAGAACAATAACATAGCATGCATGGATCAACTACAACATCATTGGCAAAATCGCTAACAAGTAGACAATCTGCCCAGATTCACGAAGTAGCAAAAGTAGAGCTTGATTGACTCAAGCTAGGGTGCTCCATAATTGTAAACAAGGACATGGATGGATAGAGCACTACAAGATTAACAAAACATCCTTACTGATCATCCTCAAAAGAGGCATGGATCACTAGGAAACAACATGAACATATGGCAATATGAAATAAACAGCTCAAGGACTCAGTGGAAATGCTAAGTCCCTGAAAACAGAATTACCAAGTGCACCACTTTGCATGCTTGTGCTAGTCACCACACACATCACAAAAATACATGGGTTGCACCTCTGGAAAGATAACAAAACCCTTAACAAAACATATGTAGAGCTCATGGACATATCATGCACACAATAATCATGGCAAAAATGACAAATATCTAAATGGAGCAGCAGATCTGGCAATTATCTCAAGTAGCCCTCTTCTAACAGCATTTCGGGCATCAAGATGAACTCAAATGAAAATGATGAAATGGAAAGAAATGATGTACTCTCTGAGATGAACATTTTGATATGCTATATGCATGTATCGGAGCTACGGAGGCAAAGTTACGGGGCTATGAACATGAGCACTTGGATCTGGGATCTTGAGGACTTAGTGGAAAAAAATCAACCTCCGGATCTAGGGTTTCATGGCACGCAACCCAAGGCGGCGGCGCACTGTTCACCGGAGGGGACGAGGACGGCTGCCGGCGAGGTCGAGGTCGCCAGATCCGGTGCTCCCGCGGCCGGATCTAGCCGGAGACGAGGCGGGGAGGCGGCGGCCGGCCGAAGGACGGGCGAGGCGGCGCGGCGGTGGCTGCGGCGGCCGGGGCGGCGAGCGGCTCGGCGGCGGAGATGGCGAGGAGGCGCGGTGGCGGGCGACCAGCTCGGGCGGCGGCGCGGAGGACGGCGGCGGCGGGGAAGGAGCCGGCGCGGGGAGGCGGCGGCCGGGCCCGGGAGGGCCTCCCGCGGGCCGGGCGGGCTGCGGCGGCTGAGGCGCGGCAGCGGGCCACGTGGCGGCCTGCGGTTGGGCGGCGGTGGCGGCGCGGACGCGTCCTGTTTAGGCGGCGGACATGTCCGTCGGTGGCGGGGCAGTTTTAGGGTTTCGGGGGAGAAGGAGATCCGAATTTCGGGGGGTTCTATTTATAGGCATAGAGGGAGCTAGGAGAGTCCAAATGAGGTGCGGTTTTCGGCCACGCGATCGTGATCGAACGCTCTAGAAGATGGACAGGGTTTAGGTGGGTTTTGGGACAAATTGGAGGGGTGTTGGGCTGCAACACACACGAGGCCTTTTCGGTCCCTCGGTTAACCGTTGGAGTATCAAACGAAGTCCAAATGATACGGAACTTGACAGGCGGTCTACCGGTAGTAACCCAAGGCCACTTGGCAAGTCTCGGTCCAATCCGGAAATGTTTAATCCCCACACATGAAAGAAAGCTAGAAATGACCACCGGAGGAGAACGAAGCGCCGGAATGCAAAACGGACAACGGGGAAAATGCTCGAATGCATGAGACAAACACGTATGCAAATGCAATGCACATGATGACATGATATGAGATGCATGACAATGATAACAACACACGGAGACAAAGACCCGAACCTGAGAAAATAAATTAACTTAACGCCGAAAACAGCAAGAGTTGGAGTACAAATTGGGAAAGTTACATCCGGGGTGTTACAACACTCCACCACTACGAAAGGATCTCGTCCCGAGATCTAGGACTGAAAGAACGCCGGGTACTCAGAACGGAGGTGATCCTCGCATTCCCAGGTAGCTTCACGGTCGGAATGGTGTGACCACTTGACTTTGAGAAATTTGATTGACTTGTCGCGAGTCTTGCGTTCAGTCTCTTCAAGAATAGCAACTGGGTGGTTACAGTAGGAGAGATCTTCTTGGAGCTCAATGTCCTCGAAGTTGACGGTGCGGTCAGTAGTCTTGAAGCACTTTCGAAGCTGAGAGACATGGAACACATCATGAACATTTGCAAAGTTTGAAGGAAGCTCGAGTTGATAGGCGAGGTCGCCTCTCTTGCTGACAATCTTGAAAGGTCCCACGTATCTAGGGGCAAGCTTCCCTTTGATACCGAAGCGACGAGTACCTTCCAAAGGAGAGACGCGGAGGTAAACATGATCTCCGATCTCGAAAGCCAAATCACGGTGCTTACTATCATAGTAGCTCTTCTGGCGGGATTGGGCTGCTTTGAGGTTATCTCGAATGACTTTTCACATTTCCTCTGCCTCTGTGATTAAGTCATTACCCAAAAGCTGAGTTCACCGGTTTCAGACCAGTTGAGAGGGGTACGGCACTTGCTGCCATACAGAATTTCAAATGGGGCCTTGGCCGAACTTGCTTGAAAATTGTTGTTGTAGGAGAATTCAGCATAAGGAAGACAATCCTCCCACTTCATGCCGAAGGAGATCACACAAGCCCTGAGCATATCTTCAAGAATCTGGTTGACACGCTCGACTTGACCGCTTGTTTGAGGATGGAAAGCTGTGCTGAAGCGGATGTTGGTGCCCATGGCCTTCTGAAAAGAATCCCAAAACTTTGAGGTAAAGATGTTGCCACGGTCTGAAGAGATCACTTGTGGAATACCGTGCAGAGAGACAATACGAGAGGTATAGAGTTCCGCCAATTGAGCTGCAGTGATCGACTCTTTGATAGGCAGAAAGTGAGCCACTTTGGTGAGTTTATCGATGACAACGAATATAGCATCATTGCCACGCTTGGACTTTGGAAACCCAGTCACGAAGTCCATTTCAATGTGGTCAAACTTCCATTTTGGAATGGCAAGAGGTTGGAGGAGACCCACTGGCCTTTGGTGTTCTTCCTATACTCTTCTGCAGACATCACATTCATTCACAAATTGAGCAATCTCGCGCTTCATTCGAGTCCACCAATAAGCTTGCTTGAGGTCCTGATACATCTTCGTGCTCCCAGGGTGGATGGAGAGGAGAGAATTGTGAGCCTCGTTCAAGATCACTTTATGAAGTTCACCTTTGGGCACAATAATACGATCCTCAAAGAAGAGAGTATCCTTGTCATCAAGGCGGTAGCACTTGTACTTGGGTTGACTCTTGGCAATCCCAATCTTCACCTTTTTCACCATAGCATCAAGAAGCTGGGCTTGGCGAATCTGGTCTTCCAAGGTAGGAGAGACTTGGAGGTTGGCGAGGAAACCTTGAGGAACAACTTGCAGATTAAGTTTGCGGAAAGCTTCACAAAGCTCGGGTTGATAAGGCTTAAGAATCAAACTGTTGCAATAAGCCTTTCTGCTCAATGCGTCAGCAATCACATTGGCCTTGCCTGGAGTATACTCGATACTCGAATTATACTCTTGAATCATTTCGACCCATCGAGTTTGCCTGAGGTTGAGATTAGGCTGAGTGAAGATGTACTTGAGACTCTTGTGATCAGTGAAAATGTCCACTTTTCTTCCCAATAAGAGATGTCTCCAAGTCAAAAGAGCATGCACAACTGCCGCCAACTCGAGATCATGAGTGGGGTAGTTCTTCTCATTTGGCTTCAACTGGCGAGAGGTATAAGCAACAACTTTCTTCTCTTGCATCAATACTTCGCCAAGACCTTGGAGAGAGGCATCACAAAAAACCTCGTACGGTTTGGATTCATCAGGTGGAGTCAGAACTGGAGAAGTGATCAATTTCTCTTTCAAAGTGTTGAAAGCAATGTCACACTCCGGAGACCAAACGTACTTGACGTGCTTCTGGAGAAGATTAGAGAGAGGCTTCGCGATCTTAGAGAAGTTTTCAACGAATCTTCGGCAATAGCTTGCGAGACCGAGGAAGCTACGGAGTTGCTTCACGTTCTGAGGAGGTTCCCAATTCACAATTGCAGACACCTTCTCAGGATTCACGGCAATGCCCTTGGCAGAGATGATATGACCAAGATAAAAAACCTCATCGAGCCAAAATTCACACTTGGAGAACTTGGCGTAGAACTTGTGTTCCCTCAGCTTATCGAGTACCAAACACAAGTGCTTGGCATGATCTTCCTTGTTCTTGGAGAAAACCAGAATGTCGTCGAGATAGACCAAAACGAAGTCATTGGTGTAGGCGTTGAAGATGAAGTTCATCATGCGAGAGAACGTCGGAGGAGCGTTAACGAGGCCAAAAGACATGACAGTGTATTCATATGAACCATAGCTTGTCCTGAAAGCCGTCTTGGGAATATCTTGCTCACGGATTCGAATCTGATGATAACCCATACGGAGATCAAGCTTGGAGAATACTTGGGCACCTTTGAGTTGTTCGAACAGCTCGTTGATGTTGGGAAGTGGGTATTTGTTCTTGATAGTCTTCTTGTTCAATGGACAGTAATCCACACAAAGTCGGCCCGTTCCATCCTTCTTCTTCACAAAAAGAACACCACAACCCCACGGAGAAGAACTAGGCCGGATGAGACCCATTTTCTCTTGAATATCGAGTTGCTTCTTCAGCTCCTTCAACTCTTCAGGTCTGAGCTTGTAAGGGCGTTTGCACACAGGTTCCGTGCCAGGCTCAAGATCAATAACAAATTCAACTGGCCGGTGCGGAGGCATTCCTAGAAGCTCTTCTGGAAAGACGTCTTGATATTCGCAAACGACTGGAATTTGATAGATGGCATCGAGTTCACCCTTCTCATTGAGAGAAAACAGACGGATGGTATTATCACGAGCGGCAAAGACAATTACATCCTTAGAGGAATGAGTCAATTGAATCTGCATGGCTGCACAATCAAGCTGAGCCTTGTGCTTAGAAAGCCAATCCATTCCGAGAATAAGATCAATATCCGAGTCACCAAGAACATTTGGAGAGGACAAGAACTTATAGTCACCCAAAGTGATTGTAACTTCCGGAACGCATACTCGAGATGTCATTTGACGGGCCGGAGAGACAATAGCCAACGGTTTCGACAACACTTGAGTAACAAAATCATGCTTAGATGCAAAAGGTCTCAAGATGAAACAATGCGATGCACCAGTGTCAAAAAGAACTTTTGCAGGAATATCGTTAACTGGAAGGTTACCCATGATGACATCTGACGAATCCTCTGCCTGAGCTGCGTTCATCAAGTTGACCTTGGTGTGCTTGGGGTTATGCTTGACCACAGCTATACTTGCCGATCTGACAGGAGGAGGAGGAGGAAGACGCCTCTGGTTGAAACACTTGTTGGCATAGTGACCCTTCTGTTGGCACTTGTTGCACGTGACCTCTGAAAGCGGACTGTGATATGGAGCACTCGATCTTGGAGCTTGAGACGAAGTCTTGTTCTGAAAGCCAGGGTTGGGTGGGTGGGAAGAACCACTGCCACCTTTGCTCTTCTGCTGATACGGCTGACGGAACGGAGGAGGAGGAAGCCAATACTTCTGCTGCTTGGCCACTTGAGTAGAGCAAGAAGGAGTAACATCTCTGACTCGCTTCTTGGAAGCATCACACCTCAACTGAGCAGCCTCTTGCTTCAGTGCCATGTTGTAGAACTCATCATACCTCAAGGGTTCAAAGAGAACAAGAGCTAGCTGAATTTCTTCTCTGAGACCACCCCTGAACTGGCATATCATGCTCTTCTCATCAGGCACGTCCTGCTTAGCAAAGCGGGCGAGCTTCTGAAACAACTTGTTGTAGTCATAGACAGACAAAGAGCCTTGCTTCAGGTTGCGGAATTCCTCACACTTGCTTTCAACCATGCTCTGAGGAATATGATGAGCCCTGAAATCTTGACGGAATTCATCCCAAGTGATAACACGTCCACCTCTGGAGTCCTTGTACTGCTGGAACCATTCTGCAGCTTGATCTTTGAGTTGGAAGGAAGCGAACTTGACAAAGTCCTCAGGCCTGACGTTACTGCACTTGAAATGCTTGCACAGATCCACAAGCCAATCGTCAGCATCGGTTGCCTCAACACAATTGCTGAAAGTCTTTGGCCCATTAGCAAGGAACTGGTTGAGTGTATCAAAGTGATTCTGATTGTTGCCTTGGTTCCCTTGGTTGCCTTGATTGCGCTCTTGAAGAATTTGCATGATCAACTGTGTGTTTGCATTGGTTGCGGCCATCACAGCTTGCCATGCCTCCGGAGGTGGAGGCGGATTAGGATTCGGAGTCGTGCGTGTTGGAGGAGCCATCCTGAAGAGGTTGACATCCATTAGCACATTGATAGGCAGATATTGAAGCTGAATCCAACGGAATGAAAATTGCAACATATAGTCTTCACATCCGAACAAAATGAACGAATGCATTCCTCTTGAAATGGTCACATATCCATAAATTGAGAAGCCACTTAGAATTAAGATAGAGAAATAAATCAACAAGGTATAGATCAGGAACGGATAATCGGTAAGAAATCCCAATCTCAAACCAATATTCATGGAAGAAGAACTAGAGCTACTAGAATTCCCACCTATGAAACTCCCGAACCTTTCCGGTTATGCAATCAGGTGTTGGGGATACAGGGGAAGCATAATATCTCACCCAAATCTAGCAAATCCTACATCCAGCTGTATCCATCCTTCAACACATAACCAAGAAACCTTCGGAAACCATCTACCTCAACCTTCGAAAAGCATCCGTTATACAAGTTATGGCGATACTCCCGAACTCCCGCCCAGTACTGGGTGGCATCGAGGTTATCTCACCAACGAACTGCATAAAAGAGATTTTCGATGTTGGCGTACTAAACTCAGGTATTCCAGAACTGCAACGATAAAATTATGACGACAACACCTCAGAGCTCAACTCCCTGGGACACTTCCACAAAACCCCTGACAGGAGGCACCAAGACAATGTTCTCATCATAAAACCATCGGAACGATTCCAAGATACCTGCGTGATCCTAAAAAAAATTAGTGAAATTTGAGAAGAGAAGAGTCAAAACTCTACGTCAGGATGCCTTACCAGAGCGATGAGGAGACTGGGAAGTAAAAATAATTCCTAAACTCTCCGATATATAATTCCTAATTGACTCAAAACATTTTTCTAGACACAACTCGGCCGCTAAAAACGATCAAGCAATGAGGCTCCTAAGGTCGGGGAAGGCTCTGATTACCAACTTGTAACACCCTCGATGCGACTATATCTCCCACGTGTCGAGGCACGACTTAGAGGCATAATCGCATTGAAGGCATATGTTGCAAGTTAGGCAATCTTCACAACATCCCATGTAATATGAATCATAAAGGGGAGATACATAGTTGGCTTACACTCGCCATGTCAATCAAGTACATAAATAACATTACATCATCCAAACACTCATGGCCTGACTATGGCGCCAAAATAAAAGATAACCCAACATGCGACACGGTCCCGATCACCCCCAACTGGGCACCACTACTGATCATCAGGAAAAGAAACATAGTAACGTTGAGAGTCCTCGTCGAACTCCCACTTGAGCTCAAGCGCGCCTCCTGGAGCGGAATCGTCAGGCCCTGCATCTGGTATAATAGTAATCTGTGAGCCACAAGGACTCAGCAATCTCGCACCCTCGCGATCAAGACTATTTAAGCTTATAGGTAAGGCAAGGTAAATATATGTGGAGCTGCAGCAAGCGACTAGCAAATATGGTGGCTAACTTATTCGCAAAAGAGAGCGAGAAGAGGAGGCAAAGCGCGAGTGAGAAACTAGAGAACAACCTGGGCAAGCATAACTCCAACACCGTGTCCACTTCCCGGGCTCCGCCGAGAAGAGGCCATCACGGTAACACACTTGGTTGATTCATTTTAGTTAAGTTAAGGTTCAAGTTAGCTACAACCGGACATTAACAAATTCCCATCTGCCCATAACCGCGGGCGCGGCTTTCGAAAGTTCAAATCCCTGCAGGGGAGTCAGAACTTATCCCATGACAAGCTCTCACGGTCAACGAAGGAATAGACCTCCTCCCAAGACGTTCCGATCAGACTCGGTATCTCGGTTCTTCAAGACACTTCGACAGGTTAAAACAAGACCAGCAACACCGCCTGAATGTGCCGACAAATCCCGATAGGAGCTGCACATATCTCGTTCTCAGGGCACACTCAGATGAGCGCTCCATACAACTAAAACCAAACCTCGAGTTTCCCCGAGGGGGCGCTGCACAGGACTCTAGTTTGGACCAACACTCAGAGGAGCACTGGCCCGGGGGGGTTTACAATAAGATGACCCACGGGCTCCGGAAACCCAAGGGGAAAAGAGGCTAGGTGGAAAATGGTAAAACCAAGGTTGGGCATTGCTGGAAAAGTTTTAATCAAGGCGAACTATCAAGGGGTTCCCATTATAACCCAACCGCGTAAGGAACGCAACATCCGGGAACATAACACCGATATGACGGAAACTAGGGCGGCAAGAGTGGAACAAAACACTAGGCGAGAGGCCGAGCCTTCCACCCTTTACCAAGTATATAGATGCGTTAAGACAACATGGCAATATAATGATATCCCAACAAGTAAATAAATGTTCCAACAAGGAACGGTCTCCAATCTTCACCTGCAACTAGCAACGCTATAAGAGGGGCTGAGCAAAGCGGTAACATAGCCAATCAACGGTTTGCTAGGACATGGTGGGTTAGAGGTTTGACATGGCAATTTGGGAGGCTTGAAAGAAAGTGGTAGGCATCGTAGCATTGGCATAGCAAAAGAGCGAGCAAACTAGCATAGCAAAGATAGTAGTGATTTCGAGGGTATGATCATCTTGCCTGCAAAGTTGTCAGAGTTGACTGGATCCTCGAAAACAAACTCAACAGGCTCCTCGTTAGCGAACTCGTCTCCCGGCTCTACCCAAACAAGACAAACAAACAACAAGGACACAATCAACCACGTGCAAGGAACAAACAAAATGATGCAAAGATGGTATGTTATGCGGGATGCGATGCGGGATGCATATGCAAGATCTGACAAAGGATGCATGAACCTGGCCTCAACTTGGGAATCCAAGTGTGCCACTGGAAAGAAGAGATGAAATCGCTTGAAAACGATATAAAGAACGCCGGAATCGGAGTTACAGTTTGGAAATGGCAAGCGATTCAAATATGACACCGGTCTGCGATTTACAGCAAGTAGCCAGCTAAATGCAATGAGATGAACATGCTACAGCACTCAAACATGACAACAAAATACATGGCAGGGATGCATTCATGATGCTTAACAAAAGTCTAGCACTGAGCTACAGCCAATTCATCCATTAATAGTTTCAAACAAGCATGGCAAAAATGCATATGGCAAACAGATCTCAGACTTACTGAAATTAACACTTGTCTGGAATTTCAGATCAGGTAGCACTCTTCGGAGCAACAAAACTACATGCTACAGGACCTGAACATGTCAAAGTAAAGCATGGCATGGATCTATTCAAAGAGCTTAACAAAAGTCCCTTAGTGACCTTGAGCCAAAAGGGATCCGAAAATACAATTGCAAGCATGCGAACATAGCAAGAACATAATCAGTTTTCAGACTTAGTGAAAACTAGAGCATGCTGAAAACAGATATCTAGTAGGCATGTTTATGAGCTCGATGCACTCACTACAGAGCAAGTCATGATAAGCTAAGCATACACCCATAAAGAATACACAAAATCCAAGCTAGACATGGCAAGAACAATAACATAGCATGCATGGATCAACTACAACATCATCCGCAAAATCGCTAACAAGTAGACAATCTGCCCAGATTCACGAAGTAGCAAAAGTAGAGCTCGATTGACTCAAGCTAGGGTGCTCCATAATTGTAAACAAGGACATGGATGGATAGAGCACTACAAGATTAGCAAAACATCCTTACTGATCATCCTCAAAAGAGGCACGGGTCACTAGGAAACAACATGAACATATGGAAATATGAAATAAACAGCTCAGGGACTTCGTGGAAATGCTAAGTCCCTGAAAACAGAATTACCAAGTGCACCACTTTGCAAGCTTGTGCTAGTCACCACACACATCACAAAAATACATGCGTTGCACCTCTGGAAAGATGACAAAACCCTTAACAAAACATATGTAGAGCTCATGTACATATCATGCACACAATAATCATGGCAAAAATGATAAATATCTAAATGGAGCAGCAGATCTGGCAATTATCTCAAGTAGCCCTCTTCTAATAGCATTTCGGGCATCAAGATGAACTCAAATGAAAATGATGTAATGGAATGAAATGATGTACTCTCTGAGATGAACATTCTGATATACTATATGCATGAATCGGAGCTACGGAGGCAAAGTTACGGGGCTATGAACATGAGCACTTGGATCTGGGATCTCGAGGACTTGGTAGAAAAAAATCAACCTCCGGATCTAGGGTTTCACGGCACGCAACCCGAGGCGGCGGCGCACTGTTCACCGGCGGGGACGAGGACGGCGGCCGGCGAGGTCGAGGTCGCCGGATCCGGCGCTCCCGCGGCCGGATCTGGCCGGAGACGAGGCGGGGAGGCGGCGGACGGCCGGAGGACGGGCGAGGCGGCGCGGTAGGGGCCGCGGCGGCCGGGGCGGCGAGCGGCTCGGCGGCGGAGATGGCGAGGAGGCGCGGCGGCGGGCGACCAGCTCGGGCGGCGGCACGGAGGACGGCGTCGGCGGGGAAGGAGCCGGCGCGGGGAGGCGGCGGCCGGGCCCGGGAGGGCCTCCCGCGGGCCGGGCGGGCTGCGGCGGCTGAGGCGCGGCGGCGGGCCACGTGGCGGCCTACGGTTGGGCGGCGGTGGCGGCACGGACGCGTCCGGTTTAGGCGGCGGACATGTCCGTCGGTGGCGGGGCGGTTTTAGGGTTTCGGGGGGAGAAGGAGATCCGAATTTCGGGGGGTTCTATTTATAGGCATAGAGGGAGCTAGGAGAGTCCAAATGAGGTGCGGTTTTCGGCCACGCGATCGTGATCGAACGCTCTAGAAGATGGACAGGGTTTAGGTGGGTTTTGGGCCAAATTGGAGGGGTGTTGGGCTGCAACACACACGAGGCCTTTTCGGTCCCTCGGTTAACCGTTGGAGTATCAAACGAAGTCCAAATGATACGAAACTTGACAGGCGGTCTACCGGTAGTAACCCAAGGCTGCTTGGCAAGTCTCGGTCCAATCCGGAAATGTTTAATCCCCACACATGAAAGAAAGCTAGAAATGACCACCGGAGGAGAACGAAGCGCCGGAATGCAAAACAGACAACGGGGAAAATGCTCGAATGCATGAGACAAACACGTATGCAAATGCAATGCACATGATGACATGATATGAGATGCATGACAATGATAACAACACACGGAGACAAAGACCCGAACCCGAGAAAATAAATTAACTTAACGCCGGAAACGGCAAGAGTTGGAGTACAAATTGGGAAAGTTACATCCGGGGTGTTACAGGCATCACCATCATCGGCTCAGCAGATGAACCTGAGGAGTACACGAGTCCACAAGAGAGGTCACACTCTTTTGTTTCTGCTTATGTTATGCATTGCTTAATATTACCTACTACATTATTGTCTTGTTCACCTCTTAGACTCCAAGTCAGGTCCAAATTGATGTTCAAACTTGAGTTCTAAATTAGTTGTGGAGCACATATCAAGGCAGCAATGAATAGTATCTCTGTCTAATATTTGGTTCACCTAGGATATGCCTATGTTGTTCTTCTTGGGTGGGAAACAAATAGTAAAGCAATCATCAGCCTGCTATCATTATTTTTGGATCCATCCACTCGTTTTTACCATTACTCTAGATTTATGCATGCTCTCCTTACATAATCTCACTATATTTTTTTGTATGCATGTCAGATATTGTACACAGTCATGCTGAACATGTAGAGAAAAAGAGAAGAGTTTTGGGCGGCAATACAATGTCATGCAGACATCGCTCCATGGTGGGTTCAATGGCAAACCCTCCCCCCTCTCCAGACTGTAATCCAGAGGAAGATATCTGTTCTAAGGCGGATTCTGACACAACTGACCACTCCTATTTACCCCCCAAGGTGTTTGCTCTAACTTGGCATGATTATGTTAGTCATATGATGCATATGTTGCCTTGTAGTGCCTACTTTCGACATCATATATGTCATCTGCTTAGTTTAGACATGTTCTGTAATGCCACCTGTTTAGTTTCAATATCTTATATGGGAATTATGCAGTCTCATGTCTTTTAGCTAGCCATAATATATGTGAAATGTGCAATGCCATCCTATTTAACCAGACATCATATATTTGAATGATATATTTCCCATCCTTTTCTTCATTACATTTCCATTTGTAGACAATGTTTGTACATTAAACTACTCTTCCTGTGAATCAACCATTTGAGTGGGTGATGGAAAAATCTGGAGTGAAAACAAGGCCTTCAGAGCAGACAGTGCTACATGTCGAAGCAGATCTCTTGTTGAGTCCCGATAGCTACTCAGAGTGGATACGGAGACAGATGACCAGTCCTATTCCCCCAACGAGGTGTATGCTCTAACTTGGCACGGTTATACTGCTCATATCATGCATATGGTGTCTTGCATTGCATAGTTTAGATATCATATACACAATATTCAACACCATGTTCTTAGTTCAGACATCATATATGTGAATGCCCTCTGGTTAGCATAAAATCACATGTGTGAATTAAATCATGCGATCCTGATTACTTAGATAACATGTATGTGAATTATGTCATGTGATCATGTTTAGTTAGTCATCATATCTTTGAATTATGTTATGCTATGCTATCCATTTTAGATAGATATCATATATGTGAAATTATGTCATGCTATCTGTTTTAGTTAAACAATATACATGGAAACTATTTCATGCCCTCTTTTTTCCACACTATCTATTTCATCGGTCTCTCATACAATGTCTGTACATTCAACTATGTTTCCTGTTTATCAGCCATTTGAATTGGAGCGGGTGATGGCAGTATCTAGCGGAGTAAAAACACGGTCTTCAAATAAAAGAGTGCTACCTCTTGGTGGAGATAGCACCCCGGTTGTACATGCACGAGAACCAACCCTACCACACATAACCCAGACTCTCACAGATTTTACCCCTACTACGATGGACAGAGAACCAGCTTCACCCAATCTAACCCCAACCCCAATAGATAGTAACCCAGTTCATGTTGACACATAACCATCTCCACCACAGAGCTCCCAAACAAGAGCAGTTAGTAAGGCAGATCCAGTGCCTAAAGCGCCAGTACTACCATGGCGAACCCCAACTCCACCAGTTAGTACACCTATTCATGTGGAGGAAGCACAACCAGGCATTCATAGTTTAGGATCTATCGCATTTGATGTTGGTAAATTCTATGTGCGTATCTTCCCATCATGGAAATATTATACTGAAGATGAAGGAAAATGCCAGTTGCAGGTGTTTGTCTAGGAGTTATGTGTAAGTAATGTTATTCATGGCAATTACTTTGCTTTGTCCCATACATTCTACCTCCACGATGGTTATAATACAGCAAATTTTCCCATTTTTCTCTATAGAGAAGGACCGATTTGGAAACTCAGGATGAGGTAACCTATGCTAATACGTCTGTTATCTTCAAGAATGCTTGGTGGCAGTATCAGAATTACCTGAAGAAAACATACTTCACTGGCAAAGAAACTCATTAAATTCCCTGACGTTCTCCTAAGACACATTTACTGGACGATGACTAGGAACACCTTGTTCTGTACTGGTCCCAAACCAAGAATGTGGTAAGGTCTATGAGCTCATTTTATTTTAAGTACTATATGCTTGTGTCTTATTGTACTCTATTCATGTAGAACAAGTGCTTAAACCTGAAGAACAACTATTCACATTTAAGATTCCATTGCTATCGTGCATACTGCTTTGCTCTTGTATCAATGTATTTACTGATACAAACTTATTTTTAAATTGAACGATCCAATCGAAACTCCAATGGCACAACAGGTATGTTTACGCATGTTTCTTTAACAGGTTTGCTCTTATAAATAGCTCTGTTGATTTCAATTTCAATTGTGTATACAGTTGACTTCTCATATCATGCACATTGCTAGCATCACAACAGGGCCAATAGTGTGTTGTACATGTAGACCCGTGGTACCCATCTGAAATCTTGTTGTGCCATGTAGTTTCCCACGCTTTGTATTCTTTCAGTGCTGCTTTCTCTTGAACTGATATGATTTGAACCGTGTCTCTATTTTGATTTGGCAAGACAATGCAGTGACCATAGGACATAGATATATGTTTGTTTGATGCTTTTATAATGTACTACTTGGCAATAGAAGACTTGGTAGTTTAATCTTGTCCACCTTACTAATGAACTGGTTCACCAAAATGAGTTTCATATACTAGTACATGCTAAACCTATTATGTGTCTGCTTGTTTCGTCTTTTAGAATGCTAACAGAATATTGGGGAAGAGTGCCTTATTAAGCAATGGTAAAGGAAGTAATGCAGATAAGGTTCAGGATCGAGAGACATCCTTGTTGGTCTCCAACAAAGCTGATAAAACAACTAAGGAAAACTATCTTGAAGACAGTGAGACAACCCCAAAGTCTTGTCTTGGTTTACTGTTCGAGTTACTGGCCACTACCGCTTGCACAAGCTATTCAAACTCACTGTCTAAATCAGTTCGGATTCTTGAGTCTCAACTACAAGCTGAAAGACATCAATCAGCTATGCTGCAACAAGAAGCAGAAGGACTGCGGAAGTCCCTGGAGCATTCAGATGCATACTTTCTAGTGCAACATCAAGCGTTGGAGGATTTTAGCGCCAAATAGGACAAAGCTAATAAGCTTGCTAAGCTTATTGCCAGCATGGTGGATACCCAGGATAACGTTTCTTGAGCTCTTTTGAAGTTGTTTCGGTTATGGACCTGTTTTGCTGCCGAGTTTATTTGCACTGGTGGCCAATTTTGACGGCCAGTGTATGTAATATGCTGCTTTGTTCCCTATTTTTGCACTGGTGGCGAACTTTGATGCCCAGTGGATGTAATATGTGTAATAGCTGTAATAGGCTAGTGTTAGTTGCTTGCTTATTTGTTTCCTTATTGTCTTGTTTAGTTGTTTGCTTGTAGTCACTGCTGTTCTTTTTCCGCGTTTTTCTAGTGACCACAATAATAACCTATTTTTGGTAACTAGGCCACGATAATAATCATGGCAGCACATGGACTGTTGTAACCATGGGCCTCCTACGGGCCGTAGGATCCATGGGCCTTCTACGGGTCATAGGATCCATGGACTTTCTATGGGCCGTATGATCCATGGGCCTTCTACGGGCCGTATGATCCATGGGCCTTCTACGGGTCGTAGGATCCATGGGCCTTCTACCGGCCATATAATCATTTCGCTAAACATGGGTCGTACTATTCGTGGACCATAATGGGTCGTTAATAGGCCGTATTTGATAATGCTATGAAAACAGCCCAACGGGTTAACGGGCCACAAACGGGCCGAATGTAACCACGGGCTGAATTTGGCCCACAAACTGAATAGACCAGTAACGGACCATAACTAACCGAATTCTAGAAATGAGCCCAAGAATAAATGGGCCCTTAGAAGGCCGAAAGTTAACATGGGCTGGAAACGGCCGACGGAATAATGGGCCATTAATGGGTATAAAGCGATACACTATTCATTATGGGCTAGTTTCATCTCGGGCCTTTAATGGGCCCAGAGTTACAAAGGGCCTCATATGGGCTGAAAGACATCATTTACTATAGATGGGCTGGACTCATATCGGATGGCCCAGATGAAGCTATTGGGCTTAATTCTGATAGGTCGTAACGGGCCGGGAGTTAGCGGGCCGTATATGGGCTATATACAAACAGGCCGTTAACAGGATTTCTGTGGGCCAGCCCGTTACCTTTTGACCAAGTCAAACGGGCCAACCTTTTAACCAGAATGGGCCTCTGTTGGGCCGTGCTACGTGTCGACGTATCATAGGCGCCTCATATCCAATGAGTGGATGACATCTGTCCCAACGGTGAGCCAACACGTGTTTCCTCTGGCCAATGAGAATTTTACACGTGGAAAATCCCCATTGGTCCGGGCTGTTAATGGGTTATCGGATCCAAAACCGGACCTAATAGCTTAACGGCGACCTGTTATGGTGGATGACACGTGTCGGTTACCCTTGATGAATACACTTCCATGACGCGCCATTTATCGTCATGGAAGTGGACACTTCCGTGATGATAATTTTGGTGATGTCATGGAACACTTCTACGACAGCACAGGTATGACTATCTTGATTCTGTCATAAAATCGTCATGGATGTACATGCATAACAGAAAACGTGACCTACTGTGACAAACACGTATCATCACGGAAGTGTATATTTTTGTAGTGATCCCAACTTGTTATGCATCTTCATATTGATCTTGGGTGATCGTAGGCGTGAATTTTTTTTGTTTTCTACTACGTTACCCAACACACCATTCGTTGGCAGGGGATGCTTTGCTTGATGCCACAGAAACATTTTTATTTTGCCTGGTACTTGCTTCCATAGTGACTTCCGTGAAGATTCATCCTGCCATAAATTAGAGGATCCAGCTGTCTCATCCATCCAAGCTTATCTCCGAAATTTGGTTGCTACCATCATTTTATATGCTAACTGAACTGGGTATACACCACCTCTTTCAAAATTCCAAGTTCAACAATTGACTATATTTCTTGCGCACAATGGAATTCCCATGATCACTGGCATGTCAATTGGGATGAACACCTCCTCGACCTTCTCCCTTATCCATGTCGCGGATATAGGGTCAATCATTTCTGAGACCAACTATGGTGGATTTGCTGCTATGCACCAGTAAAGTCACATATATGGAATCATAATTGGTTACCAAGGCCTAAGATGAGAGGTTTTAACCAAGCTTTTCTTGCCAAGCAAGCCTCACATTTGATCGATGCTCTGAATAGCTTATGTGCAAGGTTGTTACGGGCCAAGGTACCCCCCATTCCCCCATGGTAATATTTTGTGTATGGTTTTTTCTGGTAATGCATTAGCAGTTTGGCAAGGAATTGAACATGTAGTGGACCTTGTCAAACAAGGCCTTATTTGGATGGTGGGGGACTGCTCACAAATCAGAATCCAGAGAGATCTATGGATCTCGTGAGCCCCTGATTTCCGCCCTATCATGCGGCGTAACTGTCAACATGGTGTCTGATTTTCTGGATGAACGTCGAGCATGGAATATGTAACAGCTACATGATCACTTTTAGCCAATGTATGTTCAAGAGATTGTCAAGATTCATACTTCTACTCGTAATCGACAGGATTTCTTTGCATGGTATCTTGAAAAAGTGGTTGTTTCTTGGTGAAAAGTGTCTATCAGCTGGCTACATGCAATATGGATGAAGCTTTTGCGCGAGGGGCATCTAGCACTAATCCTGATGATTCCCGTCCGGTGTGGCGATGTGTTTGGAACACCTGAGTACCACGGAAAAAGAAGTTCATGGCATGGAAGGCCGTATCAAGCGCACTCACTACTAATCGGTGCAAACCTTATCAGCATCTTTCAATGACCGATGCATGCCCTCTATGTGGTTTGGAAGTGGAAGATAATCTCCATGCACTGGTAGAATGTGATCATGCTTTGAACTTGTGGGTACGCATGCAAAAACTCTAGCTACTTCCTGACAATAGTGTGTTGATTAATACCGATAGTGAGTGGCTACTAAATGTCTTGGCAGGATGTACAGAGGATGAACACAATAGAGTGATCATTCTTACCTAACGCAAAAGGCAATTGCACTCATATTTTTTCTATGACAAAGATGTATCGCCCATAGAGACGATTGTAGTGTTCCTTGACAGTTTTATGAAGTCATTGTTGCAGTCATAGAAGTGCAAGCATATGAGGTTATCAAAGGGAACATGTCAATGCTTGACCCATGCCCTACTCTCCTAGATTTGGTGAACCACGTCCTGATAACCCACAAGTAAAGGGGAAGGTTGTAGCATCTTCGATAATTAAGAGTGTTGAACCCAGCAAACTCTGAAGTGTGATCCAAATTGGTCGTCCTTCATCCCATATGCAAGAATTTCGCAAACTTGGACACGGTAACATCAGTCACTCCGCTCGTCCTTCCTAAGAAATATCATTACATACTGCAAACTCTGAAGTGTGATCCAGATAAGTGTGTGCTCATATGATGGGCACCAAAGGACGACAGCAAAATAAAGCATGCAACTCAAATCAATCATATCCACCAATCAACTATAGGACAAAAAGGATCTACTCAAACATATAGAAGATGCAAGAAATCATTGGCAAATAATCTATAGCATCAAACACCATGTTCAAGAAGGGTATTACAATAAGTAGCGAGAGATTGAACCACCGTATAGAGGGACGAAGGTGATGAAGATGTTGATGAAGACAATGGAGTTAATGAAGACTATGGCGGTGATGATGGTTTCCCCGGTGGCACTCTGGCACTACTAGAAGAGAGGGGAGAGAGGCCCAGATCCTTCTTCTTCTTCCTTGGTGAAAGTGCAACTAATCCCTGGGTGGTTTTGGTAATTCATAACAACATATAGCTCATTGCACTAATATTCATTCAAGATAAATATTTCAGGATGTTCAATGATTGGCATGGCATGTACTAGAGATGTGGACCCCTCAAAATGCTAAGGGCAAAGATTGGTAAAAGCTCAAGACTCTTCGTTTCTATTTAAGTGATCCAAGATCACATTGGGTCCATAGGAAAGCCAATATTATTAAAAGGGGTGAGGTGTTGCTTAATGGTCTACTTGCTCAAAGTGCTTAGTGATATAGCTCCAAAACCCTCAGCCACTTTCTCCATCCAAATATGTCCAAACCCTAATTCCAAACTCGGAACCACCGATTTCTTCTACCCGGAACCACTGAGTTCTTTTGACATAGCCAATGCTAGAAACCCTAACAGTTCGGTCACACCGATATGGATCTCGATCCCACCGAGATGGCCTTGCCAACACTCTATGATATGTTGCATTTACTTCGGTCTCACTAACTTTCTGCAATGGGTCTCACCAAGTTGGCTTGACAGATTCTTGGTTGCTTATTGCTTCACTTTGGTCCGAGTTGATGCAATCAGCGCCACCGAGATGATGTTTTCCCTAAGCCCTATCACATTGGTCCCACCGAGTTGTTCCAGTCGGTCGCACCAAGATTCCTAACGTTCATATTTTTGAACAGATCGGTGCCATTGAGTTTCCTAATCGGTGCCAAGAAGTCCGTAAGGGCAAGGAGATCGCCTAGTTCGTGAAGATCTACCCGAGTGAGGCAACTCCTTCGTGGGCAATGGCTATGGTGGGATAGACAAGGTTGCTTCTTCATAGACCCTGATATGTCTCCAATGTATCTATAATTTTTTATTGTTCCACGCTATATTATATTATATTTTGGACATTATTGGGCTTTATTATACACTTTTATATTATTTTTGGGACTAACCTATTAACCGGAGGCCCAGCCCAGAATTGTTGTTTTTTGCCTATTTCAGAGTTTCGCAGAAAAAGAATATCAAACGGAGTCCAAACGGAATGAAACCTTCGGGAACGTGATTTTCGGAACGAACGTGATCCAGAGGACTTGGACCCTACGTCAAGAAAGCAACCAGGAAGGCACGAGGTAGGGGGCGCGCCTACCCCCCCCCCCCCCAGGCGCGCCCTCCACCCTCATGGGGCCCACGTTGCTCCACTGACATACTTCTTCCTCCTATATATACCTATGTACCCCCAAACTACCAGATATGGAGCCAAAACCCTAATTCCACCGCCGCAACCTTCTGTACCCGTGAGATCCCATCTTGGGGCCTTTTTCGGAGCTCCACCGGAGGGGGTATCGATCATGGAGGGCGTCTACATCAACACCATAGCCTCTCCGATGATGTGTGAGTAGTTTACTTCAGACCTTCGGGTCCATAGTTATTAGCTAGATGGCTTCTTCTCTCTTTTTGGATCTCAATACAATGTCCCCCCCCTCTCTTGTGGAGATCTATTCGATGTAATCTTCTTTTGCGGTGTGTTTGTTGAGACTGATGAATTGTGGGTTTATGATCAAGTTTATCTATGAACAATATTTGAATCTTCTCCGAATTCTTTTATGTATGATTGGTTATCTTTTCAAGTCTCTTTGAATTATCAGTTTGGTTTGGCCTACTAGATTGATCTTTCCTGCAATGGGAGAAGTGCTTAGCTTTGGGTTCAATCTTGCGGTGTCCTTTCCCAGTGACAGCAGGGGCAGCAAGGCACGTATTGTATTGTTGCCATCGAGGATAACAAGATGGGTTTTATATCATATTGCATGAGTTTATCCCTCTACATCATGTCATCTTGCTTAAACCGTTACTCTGTTCTTTTGAACTTAATACTCTAGATGCATGCTGGATAGCGGTCGATTTGTGGAGTAATAGTAGTAGATGCAGGCAGGAGTCAGTCTACTTGTCTCGGACGTGATGCATATATACATGATCATACCTAGATATTCTCATAATTATGCTCAATTCTGTCAATTGCTCAACAGTAATTTGTTTACCCACCGTAATACTTATGCTCTCGAGAGAAGCCACTAGTGAAACCTATGGCCCCGGGTCTATTTTCCATCATATTAATCTTCCATCAACAAGCTATTTCTTTTGCCGTTTTTATTTTGCTTTATTTACTTTGCATATTTATCATAAAAATACCAAAAATATTATCTTATCATATCTATCAGATCTCACTTTCGTAAGTGACCGTGAAGGGATTGACAACCCCTTTATTGCATTGGTTGCGAGGATTTTATTTGTTTGTGTAGGTGTGAGGGACTCGCGCGTGGCCTCCTACTGGATTGATACCTTGGTTCTCAAAAACTGAGGGGAATACTTACGCTACTTTGTTGCATCACCCTTTCCTCTTTAAGGGAAAACCAACGCAGTGCTCAAGAGGTAGCAAGAAGGATATCTGGCGCCGTTGCCGGGGAGTCTACGCAAAAGTCAGCATATCAAGTACCCATCACAAACCCTTATCTCCCGCATTACATTATTTGCCATTTGCCTCCCGTTTTCCTCTCCCCCACTTCACCCTTGCCGTTTTATTCGCCCTCTCTCTTCATCCTCCTTCTCTTTCCCTATTTGCCTTGTTTGCCCGTTTCTTGCTTGCTCGTGTGTTGTATTGCGCCTGTCACGATGGCTCTACCTAGATTTGGTGATCTTCACCTTAAAAGGTTAGAAGAGATCGAAAGCAACGTCAGGAGTTTTATGGTCTTACAATTTGAGCATAATAATTTCTTTAGAAATGAGCTTAAGGAACAAAAAAAAGCTTTATGGGTTATGTGAATAAAGAGCTCGATGATATGTCTAAATAATTTGATGGTTTGAAATTGCTCATCTTGAGAAGTCAATAGTTGAAGTTTCGGATAAGCAGGCCACCTTAGTTAATAAGATGGCCGCTAAGCCAGAATTTTTTTTGGAAAATAAAGATGAAGATCTCAAAGTTATTGATGTGTCCCCTATTAAATCTTTGTTTTGCAATATGAATCTTGATAATGATGGGACTGAATATGATCCACCTTTACCTAGAAGGCGTTCCAAAAATTCGGAGTCTTTAGATCATGATGCTAAAATTGTTAAAAGTGGGATTGAAGAGGTCAAAACTTTAAATATCAATGAACCCACTATTTCGGATTTCAAGGAATTCAATTATGACAATTGCTCTTTGATAGATTGTATTTCCTTGGTACAATCCGTGCTAAATTCTCCACATGCTTATAGTCAAAATAAAGCTTTTACTAAACATATCGTTGATGCTTTGATGCAATCTTATGAAGAAAAACTTGAGTTGGAAGTTTCTATCCCTAGAAAACTTTATGATGAGTGGGAACCTACTATTAAAATTAAAATTAAAGATCATGAATGCTATGCTTTATGTGATTTGGGTGCTAGTGTTTCCACGATTCCAAAGACTTTGTGTGATTTGCTAGGTTTCCGTGATTTTGATGATTGCTCTTTAAACTTGCACCTTGTGGATTCCACTGTTAAGAAACCTATGGGAAGAATTAATGATGTTATTATTGTTGCAAATAGGAATTATGTGCCCGTAGATGTTATTGTTCTTGATATAGATTGCAATCCTTCATGTCATATTATTCTTGGTAGACCTTTCCTTAGGACGATTGGTGCAATTATTGATATGAAGGAAGGGAATATTAGATTCCAATTTCCGTTAAGGAAAGGTATGGAACACTTCCCTAGAAAGAAAATTAAATTACCATATGAATCTATTATGAGAGCCACTTATGGATTGCCTACCAAAGATGGCAAAACCTAGAATCTATCTTCGCTTTTATGCCTAGCTAGGGGCGTTAAACGATAGCGCTTGTTGGGAGGCAACCCAATTTTATTTTTATTCCTTGCTTTTTGATCCTGTTTAGTAATAAATAATTTATCTAGCCTCTGTTTTGGTTGTGTTTTTTGTGTTTAATTAGTGTTTGTTCCAAGTAGAACCGTTGGGAAGACTTGGGGAAAGTCTTTTTAATCTTGCTGTTAAAAACAGAAACTTTAGTGCTCACGAGAACTGCTGCCATTTTTATTTGGAAAGTGATATTTAGTTAATTATTTTTTCAGATGATTAATAGATAAATTACTCACGTTCAGAAATTTATTTTAGAATTTTTGGGGTTACAGAAGTTTGCGTTAGCTACAGATTACTACAAACTGTTCTGTTTTTGACAGATTCTGTTTTTCGTGTGTTGTTTGCTTATTTTGATGAATCTATGGCTAGTAAAATAGTTTATAAACCATAGAGAAGTTGGAATACATTAGGTTTAACACCAATATAAATAAATAATTAGTTCATTATAGTATCTTGAAGTGGTGTTTTGTTTTCTTTTGCTAACGGAGCTCACGAGGTTTTCTACTTTGTGTTTTGTGTTGTGAAGTTTTCAAGTTTTGGGTAAAAGATTTGATGGATTATGGAACACGGAGTGGCAAGAGCCTAAGCTTGGGGATTCACATGGCACCCCAAGATAATCTAAGGACACCTAAAAGCCAAAGTTGGGGATGCCCCGAAAGGCATCCCCTCTTTCGTCTACTTCCATCTGTAACTTTACTTGGAGCTATATTTTTATTCACCACATGATATGTGTTTTGCTTGGAGCGTCTTGTATTATTTGAGTCTTTATTTGTTAGTTTGCCACAATTATCTTTGCTGTAAATACCTTTTTAGATAAACACTCATGATTTGAAAATTATTAGAATACTCTATGTGCTTCACTTATATCTTTTGAGTTATATAGTTTTTGCTCTAGTGCTTCACTTATATCTTTGAGAGCACAGTGGTGGATTTGTTTTATAGAAACTATTATTCTCTCATGCTTCACTTATATTATTTTGAGATTCTTAAACAGCATGGTAATTTACTTAAACTAGGAAATTAATCCTAATATGCTAGGCATTCAAGATTAGTAAAAAAATCTTATGAGTGTGCTGAATACTAAGAGAAGTTTGATACTTGATAATTGTTTTGAGATATGGAGGTGGTGATATTATATTTATGCTAGTTGAGTAGTTGTGAATTTGAGAAATGATTGTGTTGAAGTTTGTGATTCCCGTAGCATGCACGTATGGTGAACTGTTATGTGAAGAAGTCAGAGCATGATTTATTTATTGATTGTATTCCTTATGAGTGGCGGTCGGGGACAAGCGATGGTCTTTTCCTACCAATCTATCCCCCTAGGAGCATGCGGGTAATACTTTGTTTCGATAACTAATAGATTTTGCAATAAGTATGTGAGTTCTTTATGACTAATGTTGAGTCCATGGATTATACGCACTCTCACCCTTCCACCATTGCTAGCCTCTCTAATACCGCGCACATTTCGCCGGTATCATACACCCACCATATACCTTCCTCAAAACAGCCACCATACCTACCTATCATGGCATTTCCATAGCCATTCCGAGATATATTGCCATGCAACTTTCCACTGTTCGTTTACTATGACACGCTCCATCATTGTCATATTGCTTTGCATGACCATGTAGTTGACATTGTATTTGTGGAAAAGCCACCGTTCATAATTCTTTCATACATGTCACTCATGCATCATTGCACATCCCGGTACACCGTCGAAGGCATTCACATAGAGTCATATTTTGTTCTAAGTATTGAGTTGTAATTATTGAGTTGTAAGTAAATAAAAGTGTGATGATCATCATTCCCAGAGTATTGTCCCAAAAAAAAGGGTACAATACTACTATCCTTTTACCACACTTGTGCTTCAAAGTAGCACCATGATCTTCATGACAGAGAGTCTCCTATGATATCACTTTCATATACTAGTGGGAATTTTTCATTATAGAACTTGGCTTGTATATTCCCATGATGGGCTTCCTCAAAATGCCCTAGGTCTTCGTGAGCAAGTGAGTTGGATGCACACCCACTTAGTTCCTTTTGTTGAGCTTTCATATACTTATAGCTCTAGTGCATCCGTTGCATGGCAATCCCTACTCACTCACATTGATATCTATTAATGGGCATCTCCATAGCCCGTTGATATGCCTAGTTGATGTGAGACTATCTTCTCCCTTTTTGTCTTCTCCACAACCACCATTCTATTCCACATATGGTGCTATGTCCATGGCTCACGCTCATGTATTGCGTGAAGATTGAAAAGGTTTGAGAACACCAAAAGTATGAAACAATTGCTTGGCTTGTCATGGGGGTTGTGCATTATTTGAATACTTTGTGTGGTGAAGATGGAGCATAGCCAGACTATATGATTTTGTAGGGATAACTTTCTTTGGCCATGATATTTTGAGAAGACATAATTGCTTAGTTAGTATGCTTGAAGTATTATTATTTTTATGTTAATATTAAAATTTTGTCTTGAATCTTTTGGATCTTAATATTCATACCACAATTAAGAAAATTACATTGAAATTATGCCAAGTAGCATTCCACATCAAAAATTCTGTTTTTATCATTTACCTACTCAAGGACGAGCAGGAATTAAGCTTGGGAATGCTTGATACGTCTCCAACGTATCTATAATTTTTGATTGTTCCATGCTATATTATATTCTGTTTTAGACAATATTGGGCTTTATTATACACTTTTATGTTATTTTTGGGACTAACCTATTAACCGGAGGCCCGGCCCAGAATTGCTATTTTTTGCCTATTTCAGAGTTTCGCAGAAAAAGAATATCAAACGGAGTCCAAACGGAATGAAACCTTCAGGAACGTGATTTTCGAAACGAACGTGATCCAGAGGACTTGGACCATACATCAAGAAAGCAACCAGGAAGGCACGAGGTAGGGGGCGCGCCTCCCCCCAGGCGCGCCCTCCACCCTCATGGGGCCCACGTTGCTCCACCGACGTACTTCTTCCTCCTATATATACCTACATACCCCGAAACTACCAGATACGGAGCCAAAACCCTAATTCCACCACTGTAGCCTTCTGTACCTGTGAGATCCCATCTTGGGGCCTTTTCCGGAGCTCCGCCGGAGGGGGCATCAATCACGGAGGGCTTCTACATCAACACCATAGCCTCTCCGATGATGTGTGAGTAGTTTACTTCAGACCTTCGGGGCCATAGTTATTATCTAGATGGCTTCTTCTCTCCTTTTGGATCTCAATACAGTGTTCTCCCCCTCTCTTGTGGAGATTTATTCGATGTAATCTTCTTTTGCGGTGTGTTTGTTGAGACCGATGAATTGTGGGTTTATGATCAAGTTTATCTATGAACAATATTTGAATCTTCTCTGAATTCTTTTATGTATGATTGGTTATTTTTGCAAGTCTCTTCGAATTATCAGTTTGGTTTTTCCTACTAGATTGATCTTTCTTGCAATCGGAGAAGTGCTTAGCTTTGGGTTCAATCTCGCAGTGTCCTTTCCCAGTGACAGCAGGGGCAGCAAGGCACGTATTTTATTGTTGCCATCGAGGATAACAAGATGGGGTTTATATCATATTGCATGAGTTTATCCCTCTACATCATGTCATCTTGCTTAAAGCGTTACTCTGTTCTTTTGAACTTAATACTCTAGATGCATGCTGGATAGCGGTCGATGTGTGGAGTAATAGTAGTAGATGCAGGCAGGAGTCGGTCTACTTATCTCGGACGTGATGCCTATATACATGATCATACCTAGATATTCTCACAACTTTTCTCAATTCTTTCAATTTCTCAACAGTAATTTGTTTACCCACCGTAATACTTATGCTCTCGAGAGAAGCCACTAGTGAAACCTATGGCCCCCGGGTCTATTTTCCATCATATTAATCTTCCATCAACAAGCTATTTCTTTTGCTGTTTTTATTTTGCTTTATTTACTTTGCATCTTTATCATAAAAATACCAAAAATATTATCTTATCATATCTATCAGATCTCACTTTCGTAAGTGACCGTGAAGGGATTGACAACCCCTTTATTGCGTTGGTTGCGAGGATTTTATCTGTTTGTGTAGGTGCGAGGGACTCGTGCGTGGCCTCCTACTGGATTGATACCTTGGTTCTCAAAAACTGAGGGGAATACTTACGCTAGTTGCTGCATCACCCTTTCCTCTTCAAGGGAAAACCAACGCAGTGCTCAAGATGTAATATTGAAGAGGATGATCTGCATCTCTTTTTTCTTTGTTCTTTTGCAAAGGCTGCTTGGTTTGCTCATCCATGGTACATCAGATCTGAGTTTTTAGTTGCAAATCATACTTCTGTTGCAGATATCATTATTGCCCTTTCTACCTCTAATCATCCGCATGCCACTATTCCTAATATTTTTACGTTCATGTGGTGCTTGTGGAAAGCTAGAAATGATGTTCTTTTTTGCAGGAAATTTTCACTACCTCATCAAGTGCAACATGCAGCACTAGCTATCTCTTCTCTGCAGGATTTTCATGAACAAAAATTGCAGGAAGTCAATCCTTCCTCTCCTACTCTTCATACAGGTTCTGAACAAATGGGACAGCCTCTTCAAGGATCAACTATAAAGTCTGATGCGATAATTTCAGGAACAAAAGTTTATTCTGATGCCTCATGGAAGAACAACAATATTCCAGGAAGAAATGATCTTCAAGCAACAGGAATTGGAATTTTCATTTTTGTTCCTGGAGATGACTTTGACACAAAAATCATGATACAGGCTTCTGCTAACTCTACACATTCCCCTCTTGTGGCTGAAGCCTTGGCCCTTCAATTTGCTGCCAAGGTGGCTTGCAGGTTACAACTCCATAATGTGTCATTCCTCACAGACAACCTTTCTTTGGCAAAGATGGTGGTTTCCTGTAATATTAAGGATAACTCTATAGCTTGGAGATGTCGACCTCAAATAAGTAGTTTCATGCAGGACTCTTCTAGTGAACTTGATGCTATCTATCACATTCCCAGAAATATCAATAGCATTGCCGACAACTGTGCTCACCGGGTTCTCAATTCAAGAATAGAACTAGTTTTTAATTGTACAAATTCAGCTCATTCTCCTTGTCCTTCTATGCTTTCTCTTCAAGTCTTTCAGATTAAAGGATTTGTAATACACGCTGTACTTTGCAAATGAGTTGAATGAAAATTGGCGCCTGAATGCGTCTTCCTTGTGTTAAAAAACACAGTGCTCAAGAGGTAGCAGACCCTTCGTGGGTGGAGCCCTCCGTGCACTCGTGCAGCCGTTACTCTTCGTGGCTTGAAGTCTCCATCAACGTGGACGTACGATAGCACCACCTATCGAAACCACAGCAAAAATTTCTGTGTGTCTATTGTGTTTGCCTTCTCCAAACCCTTCCTTTACCTTCGTATGCAATGTCTTACTTTCTGCTGCTATACTGTTAGAATTGCATGTGTAGGTTGATGTAACATCCCAAATTTTCAATTTGGAATCTTATACATAGATCATCCATGCATATCATATTTTATTGCATTTCGTTTCGCGAATCCTCGTAGTCCTAAGCAACTCAAGGACCCTCGGAGAGAGTTGGGGATTTCCCAGTTTTCATATTTGAGTTTTATCAAACATTGAAACGAGGATTTTTGGTTTTAATTATTTTTCTCTCCGACAATATTTCATATTAAAATACATGAGAGGAGATAATATGACTTCTCCAAAATAAATGAAATATTGGAGGAAAAATATTAAAATCAAATATTTGATTTTTATCCAGAGTTTATTGCTATTTTATTCGAATTAGAAAAATTGCACATTTTACAAAGTTGCATTTTAGGGCCAAGAAAATGTTCATCTTGTTCTAAATATTTTATTTAGACGGTGAAAATTTGTTTTGGCATTTTTAGAATTTTATTTTATTTTCTAGGATTTTTTTAGTTTCGGCGGAATTATTTTTTAAAAAAAGTTTTAGCGCCCGACTTGGCCGAAGCCCAGCCGTGCCGGCCCGCTCCCCCGCGCCGCCGTCTCCCTCCAGGAGACCGACGCCGCCGCTGCCTCGGACCAGGAGTCCGGCCAGGACTCCTCCTCCCCGCCGCCTTGCCCCTCCTCCAAGCCGCAACCCCCCCCCCCCTTAAATACCCCCACCCCCAACCCCGCCGCCACAACTACCCAACCCCGCCGCTGCAGCCCGCCCAACCGCAGCGCCGCCGCCGCCGCTTTTGCCGTGCCTCGCCGCCGCAGCCCGCCTCCGTGCGCCGCAGTCCCACCTCGCCGGAAGTAACGCCGCCGGTTTTTTTAAACCAATCCAGTTTTTTCTTAGAAACCCTAGTCCGTTTTTTTAGATCGGTTCACCGATTTTTCTCGGTTTAGTTACTTTGCGGATGTTCGTTCGTACGTTCGTTTTAACGAATGGTGTTCTCTCATTAGCCGCAGACAATGAACGTTCATTCGTTAGCCTGTTCGTCAGTTTTCTTTTTCTCGGATTTTCCGGGATTATTTTCAATCGCGATTCCTGATCCGATTTTTGTTTTAGTTTATCTTTTCGCTCGTTTGTCCGAATAAGGCGATTCAAGCGCCTAGATCTTCGTCTTGAAACCCTCTTTCCGTTTAACCAACTTGAACAATCTTTTGCTACTGTAAAATTTGACCTTAGTCCAGATTAGTAAACGGATCTTATTTCTTTCGCCGTTTGAGTTTCGTTGCTCCGTTTGATTTGATTCTTTTCGCAAACTGGAGTTCTTAAGTTGAACTTTCTAGTTAGATCTTCTTATTTGGGATTTACCCGTGCTTCTTTGCTTGATTGCTTATGTACGCTTTTGTTTGTTTGTGATAGAACACCCGGAGTGTGAAGCGTGCTACTACGAATCCCTAGGTTTTGCGGATCATCAGCAAGGCAAGTAACACTTTGATCATACCCCTTTACCACCCAGTTTTTATGCATTAGTTCCAATCCTCAAACATTGCATGGTTAGGATGTGATTAACATGTGGGTTTGGAAGTAGTTGATGAGGTAGAACCTATTGCCCTGTTATATTCAAACCCTTGGGAGTTACTTCTACGTATTGCTTATATTGCGATGCTATGCTCGTAGACGTGGTGGGTGAGTGAAATCCATGACAGATGTGAGATTGTTAATTAATGGTTCAACTTAAGGTGGCAACTTGAATACACATCTGGGTGGATTGTTTGTTCGGCACCTAGGGAATCCAGTGTTGTCCTAGGATATCCCGGAGTACCCGTGTGATAATCCTATGGTCCGCCACCCAGGCTCAAAGGGAACTGGGATATTTTCCTGCAAGAAACTTCCGTGTGCAGCCACAAGCTATTATGGGCTCTAGCATAGTTGAGTAAGTTGCGTGAAGCTTCCGAAGAGGTGGATCAGTAGGTAGCAGGATGTAGGTTGGTATGGTCTGCCCGGAGTAAGGAGTTAATGCTTCTGAAAGACTGTGTCTCGGTCATCCGTTTCTCAAACACCTTGTAGTGCGAGAAATCCAATGGAGGAGATCGAGTCTTGTGGGGAAAAGTGTGCAAACCTCTGCAGAGTGTATAAACTAATCATGGTTAGCCATGTCCCAGGTAATGGACATCTTGAGTATCTAGTACTTGGAGTATCATAAGTATCTCGTCACTCTAAACTAATATTGTTGGGTTGTTAATTACTTTAATTGGGATTGAGTTGGAGGAACCTTCTCAATGATGTTTCAACTACCATGATAGTTAAATAAAATCTATTCCTTTGTTGTAGGGAAAATTGGCTTTTCGCAAAAACTATAACCATAGAGCTTTCCACCAGCCAAATATGCATGTAGTGATAGCATTATTCTGTTCTTGCTCTACTGTGTTATCTTGCCAGCATATTCCATGTGCTGACCCATTTTCAGGCTGCAACGTATTATGTTGCAGACTTTTCAGACGAGGAGTAAGGTTCGTTAGGTCATTGCCGTGTAGCTCAGCTATGCCGTTGGAGTTGATGGACTCACTTTATCTTCCAAGCCTTCCGTTGTTATCGTATTAGATGGCCTTAAGCCATATTTATTGTAATAAGTTCTCTTTTGAGACATTCGATGTAATAAGCGTGTGATTGCTACTCTGTTATAAATCCTCGAGTACTGTGTGTGTTAGCATTACCGATCCAGTGATGACACTGAAGCACGGAGACTTGGCCGTTTGAGGTCGGTTCGCTACAAGATGGTATCAGAGCACACGCTGAGTGTAGGACACGACCACTAAGCTAAAGCCCTAGATCACTATTCTCTTCTCATTTCTGACTCCTCTCCATTTTCTACTCTTTAGGATGGCGGACACAAGGAACAAGTTTGCACAACCAGATGAAGAAGCACCTTTTGGACGACACTTGAAGGAAGTCACTAGGTACCTGAACATTGGAATACCAAGCTTCACCGGGACTTACAACGCCACATTACCAGAAGAGGAGCGATGGATGATTCAAGTTCAAGTTCCAGAAAGGACATTCACGCCAGTCACTAAACCCATAGAGTTTTCCTTCGACGCACCAACCTGGAGTCTAGGAAAGAGTATGGCAGCTCACATCACCATGGGACGCATTGGAGAAGTTTATCATAAGGAGCTTAAGGATACTATCTATCAGATTTGTGGGCACCGAGATGAGCAATGGGAGATGATCAGCACTAGGAAGGATAGATCAATTGCATCTTTCATCCAGGAGTTAAACCAACATATTCGTCGCTAGGAGAACCAAATGTGCACAGGAATGATAGATCTGAATAAGGCAATGACTAGGATCATGGAATTGGAGGAAGAACTCAAGGCTACTCGTGAAGATTATGAGGAGGAAATCGTCGTACTAGTGGAGAAGAATGACGATCTAGAAAGGAAGCTAGGAGTACTCATGGGAGACCCCGCACCAAGAGGAGAAGACGAAGAACCCAAGGAGATTCGCTTGGAGGACTACATTATCATCGACGACACCGACTCAGACCCCAACAATAGCGATGATGACTATGAAGACGAAGCTGGAGCAGACATCATGGAGTCTTCAACCGAAGAATATTTTTAGTAGACCACCACATCAGTAGTAGTATTCCACCATGTAAATAGTATAGTCCAAGCACTTTTGTAACGATAGTTAGATCGATTGTATGCCCTTGCTTGATTGATTGAGTGAAATGTTTGTGTTTGTCTCATGTGCATATGGGTAGTGTTTTTCTCATTAGACCTCATTCTATTCTAATCTCTCCCCTCTAAACCCATCAGATGCCTCCGAGACGTGACCTCGGATTTACCTTCCCACCGGAGCTCACTCAGTTAATCCAGCAGCAGAATACCCTGATGCAGTTGTTAGTTCAGAACCAAGGCAACAATAATAACAACAACAACAATCCACCGCCATCGCCACCAGTTGACAACTTAGCCCGTTTCCTGAGGTTGAAGTCGCCGGTGTTTTCCAGTAGAACCAAGCCCATAGTAGCAGATGATTGGCTCCGCGGGATTGGAAGGGAGTTAATCACTACAGGATGTACCGATGCTGAGAAGGTGCGTTTTGCCGCACATCGGTTGGATGGACCAGCAGCCTCATGGTGGGAGAATTACATAGTCACCTACCCTATAGCCACTGTTACATGGGATCAGTTTCAGCAAGCTTTCCGTACAGCCCATGTCTCAACTGGAGCTATGAGTATGAAGAAGCGTGAGTTTCGCAATTTACGCCAGGGGAACCGTACTGTGGCTCAGTACGCGGATGAGTTTAGCAAGTTATCGCTATGCCCTGATGATGTGGCCACAGATGCCGCAAAGCAGGAGAAGTTTATGGAAGGGCTGAATGATGAGATGAGCATGCAGTTGATGGTGGCAACATTCAACAACTACCAGGAGTTGGTAGATAAGGCTCTTATGATTGAAGGGAAGCAACAGCAAATTGAGAGCCGTAAGAGGATGTATGGACAAGGAAGGTATAATTCTGGAGCTCAACAGAAGCCTCGCCTAACCCCGAACTCAGGAGGACTTGTTCATAACCATGGAGGCCACACCCACAATGGAGGAAGTAACCATAATCATACTGGCCCAAGGAATGGGAATGGGAATGGAGCAAGCAACAATCAGAACCGTTCCAATCCAGCCACTCCCGCGAAGAGAGACCTAAGCCACGTTACATGTTTCAAGTGTGGGAATACTGGACACTATGCCATAGAGTGCCCTGAAGCGAAGAATGGAAATGGCAATGGGAGCGCAGGAAAGAAGCCCAATCCATTCAACAAAGGACAAGTGAACCACGTCAATGTGGAGGAGGTTGAAAAACAGCCAGACACGATTATTGGTAAGTTTTTGGTTAAGTCTTTTACCGCCCGTGTTCTTTTTGATACTGGTGCATCGCATTCATACATATCAAGGGAATTCGTGGATAAGTTTAAACTACCGACCCAAACCCTTAGGACCCATCTGTTAGTGATTTCACCTAGAGCAGTATATGGCTAGTCGATGGTGCGACCAGATACCCCTAACCATTGGTAGCCATGTTTTTCCGTCCGACCTAATAATCTTGGAGTCACAAGGATTGGATGTGATATTAGGCATGGACTGGATGTCAAAGTATGGAGGAAGCATTGACTGTGTTAGTAAGTCAATTTGTCTCACCACCCCTGAGGGAAAAAGGATCAAGTATGTATCTAGGCATGCGCCAAGAAGTAGCCAAGTGAATACCCTCACGGGAGTTGTTCAGGAGGAAGTGCCTGTAGTGAAGGATTAGCCGGATGTTTTTCCAGAAGAGTTACCAGGCATGCCACCGGATCGAGACATTGAGTTTTTGATAGAGCTATTGCCAGGCACCAGGCCTATATCGAAGAGACCATACCGGATGCCCGCAAATGATCTGGAGGAGATTAAGAAACAGATCAAGGAGTTATTGGAGAAAGGTTACATTCGACGGAGCTCATCACCATGGGGAGCCCCAGTTCTTTTGGTCGAGAAGAAGGATAAGTCTCTAAGAATGGTTGTTGATTATCGTGCGCTAAATGAGGTGACGATCAAGAACAAATACCCACTGCCGATGATCAATGATTTGTTCGACCAGCTGCAAGGAGCTAAGGTGTTTTCAAAGATCGACCTGCGATCTGGATATCACCAGCTGAAGATACGAGAGAAGGACATACCAAAGACAGCATTCACCACATGGTACGGGTTGTATGAATATAGGTCATGTCGTTTGGACTGACTAACGCCCCTGCCTACTTCATGAGCATGATGAACAAAGTATTCATGGAATATTTGGATAAGTTTGTTGTGGTGTTCATTGATGATATAATGGTATACTCGAAGAACAAGGAGGAGCACGAAGAGCATTTGCCCTTAGTTCTTGAGAAACTCGGGGAACATCAGTTGTATGCCAAGTTTAGCAAATGCGAGTTTTGGCTAAAGGAAGTAGGATTCCTTGGAGATGTTATATCAGGAGAAGGTGTAGCAGTAGATCCTACCAAGGTTCAGTCGGTCACTGAATGGTTGGCACCCACTTCAGTTAGCAAGATCCGCAGTTTTCTTGGACTCGTAGGATACTATCGGAGATTCATTGAGAATTTTTCCAAAATTGCGAAACCAATGACGGAGTTATTGAAGAAGGATACCAAATTTAAATGGACAGAAGAATGTGAAGCAAGTTTTCAGGAGTTAAAGAAACGTTTGACTACAGCCCCAGTGTTGATTCTGCCGGATATATGTAAGGAGTTCCAAGTGTATTGCGATGCCTCTCGCCTAGGACTTGGAAGTGTGCTTATGTAGGACGGAAGAGTTGTTTCATATGCCTCACGACAACTGAAAACGCACGAGTTGAATTATGCCACGCATGATTTGGAGTTGGCTGCCGTAGTGCATGCGTTGAAGACCTGGAGGCATTACCTTATTGGAAATCGTTGTGATGTGTACACGGATCATAAGAGTTTGAAGTACATTTTCACACAGAAGGAGCTGAACCTTAGGCAAAGGAGATGGTTGGATCTTATAAAGGATTATGACATGAAGCTTCACTATCATCCAGGCAAGGCCAATGTCGTAGCCGACGCTTTGAGTTGGAAGAGTTATGCTAACACCCTAGTGAACACGGGATTGCCAAAGGAGTTAGCAGAGGATCTCAGGGAACTTCGATTAGAGATTGTTCCTAGAGGTTTTGTTGCAACCGTGGAGGTTCAGTCTACATTGTTAGGGAAGATTCGAGAAGCTCAGAAGGAGGACAAAGAGATTGCCGAGATAAAAGAGAGAATGAGCGAAGGAAAGGCCAAAGGTTTTTGTGAGGATGAGCACGACACCTTATGGTTTGAGGACCGTGTTTATGTGCCCAATAACACAGAGATCAGGAAGTTAATACTTCAGGAGGCTCATGACTCACCATACTTGATACACCCCGAAAACACCAAGATGTATTTGGATTTGAAGGAACGTTTCTGGTGGACTGGTATGAAGAAGGATATTGCCGAGTATGTAGCCGTATGTGATGTATGTCAGAGAGTGAAGGTTGAGCATCAAAAGCCAGCAGGATTGTTACAGCCTATGCCGATACCCGAATGGAAGTGGGATAAACTTGGCATGGATTTTATCACCGGATTACCCAGGAACAAATCAGGATACGATTCTATATGGGTAGTAGTTGATCGCTTGACCAAAGTAGCTCACTTTATCCTAGTGAAAACCACCTATACAAGTGCGAAGTTGGCCAAGATATATATGACCAGGATCGTATGTCTGCATGGAGTTCCGAGGACCATTGTATCAGATAGAGGGACACAGTTTACTTCAAAGTTTTGGCATCAGTTGCACCAAACTTTGGGAACAAGGCTGGAATTCAATACAACTTTTCACCCACAGACAGATGGACAGACCGAGAGAGTCAACCAGATTCTGGAGGATATGTTGAGGGCCTGTGTGCTAGATTATGGATCTAGTTGGGATGACAATTTGCCCTACGCGGAGTTCTCATACAACAACAGCTACCAAGCCAGTTTGAAGATGGCACCGTTCGAAGCTCTGTACGGATGAAGGTGCAGAACACCGTTGGTGTGGGATGAAGTCGGAGACCGACAATTGTTTGGACCAGATCTGATCAAAGAGTCTGAAGAGAAGGTTAAGTTGATTCGAGATAGACTGAAGATAGCTCAGTCCAGGCAGAAGAGTTATGCAGATTCGAGATGCAAGGAAATAACCTATGAAATTGGAGATAGAGCATATCTGCGAGTGTCACCCCTGCGAGGAGTGAAATGTTTTGGAGTTAAGGGAAAGTTAGCCCCGAGATTTGTAGGGCCGTATCAAATTTTGGAACGTATGGGAGAAGTTGCCTACAAGTTGGAGTTACCTGAAGGACTGTCAGGAGTTCATGATGTATTTCATGTTTCACAGCTGAAGAAGTGTCATGCTGAGATGGCCGATAAACCGTTAAGAGATACAGTACCCTTGTAGGCGATTTAGTTGGACAGTGATTTGACCTATGAGGAGAAGCCAGTCAGGATTCTCGAATTTGCCAGCCGAGTCACCCACAGCAAGGTTATCAAGTTTTGCAAAGTTTAGTGGAGCCACCATACCGAGGATAAAGCCACCTGGGAACGAGAGGATGATCTTCGCAAAGACCACCCACACTTATTCTCTAGCCAACCCGAATCTCGAGGGTGAGATTCATCTTAAGGGGGGTAGGTTTGTAACATCCTAAATTTTCAATTTCGAATGTTATACATAGATCATCCATGCATATCATATTTTATTGCATTTCATTTCGCAGATCCGCGAAATCCTAAGCAACTAAAGGACCCTCGGAGAGAGTTGGGGATTTCCCAGTTTTCATATTTGAGTTTTATCAAATATTGAAACGAGGATTTTTGTTTTAATTATTTTTCTCTCCAAAAATATTTCATATTAAAATACATGAGAGGAGATAATATGACTTGTCCAAAATAAATGAAATATTGGAGGAAAAAGATTAAAATCAAATATTTGATTTTTATCCGGAGTTTATTGCTATTTTATTCGAAATAGAAAAATTGCACGTTTTACAAAGTTGCATTTTAGGGCCAAGAAAATGTTCATCTTGTTCTAAATATTTTACTTAGACGGTAAAAATTTGTTTTGGCATTTTTAGAATTTTATTTTTATTTTCTAGGATTTTTTACTTTCGGCGGAATTATTTAAGAAAAGTTTTAGCGCCTGACTGGGCCGAAGCCCAGCCGACTTGGCCCGCTCCCCCGCGCCGCCGTCTCCCTCCAGGAGAACGACACCGCCGCCGCCTCGGACCAGGAGTCCAGCCGGGACTCCTCCTCCCCGCCGCCTTGCCCCTCCTCCAAGCCGCAACCCCCCACCCCTTAAATACCCCCCAACCCCGCCGCCACCACCACCCAACCCCGCCATCGCAGCCCGCCCAACCGCAGCGCTGCCACTTTTTCCGCGCCTCGCCGCCGCTGCTGCAGCGTCACTGCCGCCGCCGCGGTTGTCGCCGCCGGTTTTTTTAGAAGCGATCCGGTTTTTTCTTAGAAACCCTAGTTCGTCTTTTTTAGATCGGTTCACCGGTTTTTCTCGGTTTAGTTACTTTGCGGACGTTCGTCCGTACATTCGTTTTAACGAATGGTGTTCACTCGTTAGCTGCAGACAACGAACGTTCATTCGTTAGCCTGTTCGTCAGTTTTCTTTTTCTTGGATTTTCCGCGATTATTTTCAATCGCGATTCCTGATCCGATTTTCGTTTTAGTTTATCTTTTTGCTCGTTTTTCGGAATCAGGCGATTCAAGCGCCTAGATCTTCGTCTCGAAACCCTCTTTCCATTTAACCAACTTGAACAATCTTTTGCTACTGTAAAATTTGACATTAGACCAGATTAGTAAACGGATTTTGTTTCTTTCGCCGTTTGAGTTTCGTTGCTCTGTTTGATTTGATTCTTTTTGCAAACCGGAGTTCTTAAGTTGAACTTTCTGGTTAGATCTTATTATTTGGGATTTACCCGTGCTTCTTTGCTTGATTGCTTATGTATGCTTTTGTTTGTTTGCGATAGAACACCCGGAGTGTGAAGCGTGCTACTACGAATCCCTAGGTTTTGTGGATCATCAGCAAGGCAAGTAACACTTTGATCATACCCCTTTATCACCTAGTTTTTATGCATTAGTCCAATCCTCAAACATTGCATGGTTAGTATGTGATTAACATGTGGGTTGGGAAGTAGTTGATGAGGTAGAACCTATTGCCCTGTTATATTCAAACCCTTGGGAGTTACTTCTACGTATTGCTTATATTGCTATGCTATGCTCGTAGACATGGTGGGTGAGTGAAATCCATGACACATGTGAGATTGTTAATTAATGGTTCAACTTAAGGTGGCAACTTGAATACACATCTGGGTGGATTGTTTGTTGGGAACCTGGGGAATCCAGTGTTGTCCTAGGATATCCCGGAGTACCTGTGTGATAATCCTATGGTCCGCCACCCAGGCTCAAAGGGAATTGAGATATTTTCATGCTAGAAACTTTCGTGTCCAGCCACAAGCTATTATGGGCTCTAGCATAGTTGAGTAAGTTGCGTGAAGCTTCCAAAGAGGTGGATCAGCAGGTAGTGGGATGTAGGTTGGTATGGTCTGCCCGGAGTAAGGAGTTAATGCTTCTGAAAGACTGTGTCTCGGTCATCCGTTTCTCAAACACCCTGTAGTGCGAGAAATCCAACGGAGGAGATCGAGTCTTGTGGGGAGAAGTGCACAAACCTCTGCAGAGTGTATAAACTAATCATGGTTAGCCGTGTCCCCGGTTATAGACATCTTGAGTATCTAGTACTTGGAGTATCATAAGTATCTCGTCACTGTAAACTAATATTGTTGGGTTGTTAATTACTTCAATTGGGATTGAGTTGGAGGAACCTTCTCAATGATGTTTCAACTACCATGATAGTTAAATAAAATATATTCCTTTGTTGTAGGAAAAAATTGGCTTTTCGCAAAAACTATAACCATAGAGATTTCCACCAGCCAAATATGCATGTAGTGATAGCATTATTCTGTTCTTGCTCTACTGTGTTATCTTGCCAGCATATTCCATGTGCTGACCCGTTTTCGGGCCGCAACGTACTATGTTGCAGACTTTTCAGACGAGGAGTAAGGTTCGTTAGGTCATTGTCGTGCAGCTCAGCTATGCCGTTGGAGTTGATGGACTCACTTTATCTTCCAAGCCTTCCGTTGTTATCGTATTAGATGGCCTTAAGCCATATTTATTGTAATAAGTTCTCTTTTGAGACATTCGATGTAATAAGTGTGTGATTGCTACTCTGTTATAAATCATCAAGTACTATGTGTGTCAGCATTACCGATCCAGGGATGACACTGAAGCACAGAGACTTCGCCGTTTGAGGTCGGGTCGCTACAGTTGATTGCTCACTTGTGCTAATTGCTAAAATCTGCCCACAACTAAAATTGGGAAAAGGGTAGATTTTTATTTGGTCAAGTAGTCTAATCACCCCCCTCTAGACATACTTTCAATCCTACAAGTGGTATTATAATTTTGGTCTCCATTAGCCTTGATTTTCATAGCTTTGGTGATCATAGCCTTAGTTTCACAACCTACGAGAGTATGGCATCTAGCGAGGGTAACTATCACCGTAGAGGTCCTTATTTTGATGGTACAAATTTTGCTAGTTGGAAGTATAAGATGAAAAGGCATATTCTTGGTCGTAACCCCTTCGTTGGGGCTGTTGTGTGTGTTGGCTTGCAAGGTGATTTCTTTGAAGATGGTAAAGAACCGGATCGTGAAGCAACCGCGGAAGAATTGAAGATTTTGCAATACATTTTCTGAGAGAGAACCACCTAATCATGTGTTGCGATCAAGATATTCCAATCCTACCATAGGAATATTGATTTCTAGCCTTCCGCAAGTTGCTTTCCACTCAAATCATCTTTCCACCATAGCCAAATCTAAGAGAGAGTTGAGTGTTGGGGATACTATCATTTGAAGCACAAGAGCAAGGAGTTCATCATCAACACTCCATCTATTACCTTTTGGATAGTGGTGTCTGCTAGATTGGTTAGGTGTTGCTTGGGAGCCTTCATCAAGATGTGGAATTGAACCAAGAAGTTTGTAAGGGCAAGGAGATCGCCTACTCCGTGAAGATCTGCCCGAGTGAGGCAAGTCCTTCGTGGGCGATGGCCATGGTGGGATAGACAAGGTTGCTTCTTCATGGACCCTTCATGGGTGGAGCCCTTCGTGGACTCGCACAACCTTACCCTTCATGGGTTGAAGTCTTCATCAACATGGACGTACGATAGCACCACCTATCGGAACCACACCAAGAATCTCCGTGTCTCCATTGTGTTTGCCTTCTCCAAACACTTCCCTTTACCTTCATATGCAATGTTTTACTTTCCGCTGTTATACTCTTAGAATTGCATGTGTAGGTTAATTGCTTGATTTGTGCTAATAGCTAAAATATTCCCACAACTAAAATTGGGAAAAGGTTAGACTTTTATTAGGCCAAGTAGTCTAATCACCCCCCTCTAGACATACTTTTGACCCTACAAATGGTATCAGAGCTTTGGTCTCCATTTGCCTTGATTTCCATAGCTTTGGTGATCATAGCCTTGGTTTCACAACCTAGGATAGTATGGCATCTAGCGAGGGAAATTACCACCATAGAGTTCCTTACTTTGATGGCACACATTTTGCTAGTTGGAAGCATAAGATGAAAATGCATATTTGTGGTCATAACCCCACCGTTTGGGCTGTTGTGCGTATTGGTTTTCAAGGTGATTTCTTCGAGGATGAAAAAGAACCGGGTCCTGAAGCAAAAACGGAAGAAATGAAGATGCTACAATACAACGCTCAAGCTTGCGATATTCTCTTCAATGGATTATGCCCCAAAGAATCCAACAAAATCAACCGCCTTGAGAATGCAAAGAAAATTTGGGATACTTTGGTTGAATGCATGAAGGTACCGAGTCCGTCAGGGAATCCAAGTTGGATGTGCTTCAAAGTCAACTTGACAAGTTCAAGATGAAGGATGGTGAAGGAGTCGCCGAAATGTCCTCTAGGCTTGCTCTCATCACAAATGAGATTGCCGGCTTAGGAACTGAAGAGGTGACCGACAAATTCATCATCAAGAAAATCCTAAGAGACTTGGATGGAAAATATGATTGAAGGAAATATGCCCTAGAGGAAATAATAAAGTTATTGTTTATTTCCTTATATCATGATCGATGTTTATTATTCATGCTAGAATTGTATTAACTGGAAACTTAGTACATGTGTGAATACATAGACAAACAGAGTGTCCCTAGTATGCCTCTACCTGACTAGCTCGTTAATCAAAGATGGTTAAGTTTCCTAGCCATGGACAAAGAGTTGTCATTTGATGAACGGGATCACATCATTAGAGAATGATGTGATGGACAAGACCCATCTGTTAGCTTAGCACTATGATCATTTAGTTTATTGCTATTGCTTTCTTCATGACTTATACATGTTCCTATGACTATGAGATTATGCAACTCCCGAATACCGTAGGAACACTTAGTGTGCTATCAAACATCACAACGTAACTAGGTGATTATAAAGATGCTCTACAGGTGTCTCCGATGGTGTTTGTTGAGTTGGCATAGATCGAGATTAGGATTTGTCACTCCGATTGTCGGAGAGGTATCTCTGGGCCCTCTCGGTAATGCACATCACTATAAGCCTTGCAAGCAATCTGACTAATGAGTTAGTTACGGGATGTTGCATTACAGAACGAGTAAAGAGACTTGTCAGTGACGAGATTGAACTAGGTATGATGATACCGACGATTGAATCTCGGGCAAGTAACACACCGATGACAAAGGGAACAACGTATGTTGTTATGCGGTTTAACCGATAAAGATCTTCGTAGAATATGTAGGAGCCAATATGAGCATCCAGGTTCTGATGTTGGTTATTGACCGGAGATGTGTCTTGGTCATGTCTACATAGTTCTTGAACCTGTAGGGTCCGCACGCTTAACGTTCGATGATGATTTGTATTATGAGTTATGTGATTTGATGTACCGAAGGTTGTTCAGAGTCCCGGATGAGATCACGGACATGACGAGGAGTCTCAAAATGGTCGAGATGAAAGATCAATATATTGGAAGGCTATATTTGGACATCGGAAAGGTTCCGAGTGATTCGGGTATTTTTCAGAGTACCGAAGAGTTACGGGAATTTGCCGAGGGAAGTAGTGGGCCTTAATGGGCCATACAGGAAAGGAGAGAAGGGCCTTAAGGGGTGGCCGCGCGCCCCCCATGGGCTGGTCCGAATTGGACTAGGAGGGCGCGGCGCCCCCCCTCTTTCCTTCTCCCTCTCCCTCTCCTTCCTTCTTCTCCTACTTGGACTAGGAAAGGAGGAAACCTACTCCTACTAGGAGTAGGAATCCTCCCTTTGGGCAAGCCCCTTGAGGCCAACCCTCCTCCTCCGCCCCTCCTTTATATACGGGGGAGGGGGCACCCCAAAGACACACAAGTTGATTATTTAGCCATATGTGGTGCCCCCCTCCATAGATTTTCACCTCGGTCATATCGTTGCAGTGCTTAGGCGAAGCCCTGCGCTGGTAGCTTTATCATCACCATCACACTAATGCAGGATGTTGCTAACGCAGCACTACGATCAGAGACCCGTCGACAAACTGTGTGCGATGCCATAATCGCAAATGGTGTTGTATGAAAACCATCAAAAAAGGTGAAAACGTTTGTGATGGAGGATGCATCAAACATGGTTTAGATTTTAGTTGCGTGTGCGATTCAGGGCATATGGTTCAGTCCAATGAACTGTTTGTGATGAGGCGGAACAAAAGAAACGGGCAGCCTGATGAAGGCGTGTGCGATATAGAGCATACGGTTCACTCGGATGAACTGTTTGTGATTAGGCAACACAAAAGAAACGGGCAGCCAGATGAAGGTGTGTGCGATATACAATATATGGTTCTCTCAGATGAACTGTTTGTGATTAGGCAACACAAAAGAAACGGTCAGCTAGATCAAGGTGTGTGTGATTGAGGGCATACGCTTCAGAAGGATTAACTGTTTGCGATTAGACAACAGAACAGAAACGGGTAAGCCAGATCAAAGTGTCTGCGATTGATGGCGTACACTTCACATGGAAGAACTGCTTGCGATTAGCCACAACAAACTGAAACAGTTAGATAGATCAACGTGTGTGCGCTAGATGGGCACACACATTCTAATTAAAAGATGTGTGCTGACATTGCCTATTGCGGTGCACCCTATGGTGCAAACGCCACATACGCGGACCAGAAGGCGTACGTGCCCACGTTACGCCTTTCGGGAATAGGGCCGCACTTATAACCGTCAGTAAATTTTGAGCATGCATCCCATCACATTCCAAATTGCAAACCTGTTCACACCGATCAAAGCGTAAACGGTTTCCCACTTAGGAGCATATTACTACGCGGTTATAAATACTACTACTCCAAGATGACTGCACATTCCTCCTCAACTCCTCATCCACAAAAAGTCAAAAACAAACAAGTCATTCATCATCGTACCCTTGCGTCCGCCATGGCCAGCGTGAGTTCTGGGTCGAGAGATTGCAACCAGGGAGAGGCGCGCCTAGAAGCGGGAGCACGAGAGATATCCCGCCTCGCCCCGATAGCAGCCAACATGTCCCGCCGCACGGCCGTAGCAGCAGAGAGGTCCCGTCATGCCACCGAAGCAGCATGGAGGACCCGCCGTGCCGTCAACGCAGCAGACTGGTCCGGCAGCGCCGCGGAAGCAGAAGAGATGCCCCGCCATGCCGCGAATGCAACAAATATATCCTCCCTTGTCGCGGCGGCCTGGGAAAATGCCTCGCGGGCAGGCGAGGACTCTTACAGGCGCATGCGTGCCCTCGTCCATAGGCACATGGATCAGATCTCCAGGTGGGCAAGGTTGCAGGATGACCTGCAAGCCTCGTTTGAACAGTCTACCAATGTCATCCGGCAACTAAATGAGAGCAATGCGAAGCTCCGGGCTGAGCGCGACCTGCTGAGGGCGAAGACCGTCGGAAGTGCGGAGTAGCTGGAGCAGACCACTGCCTTGTTGAAGAGGACCGGCGTCATCATCGAGAAACTTATGGACAAGAATAACAAATTGCGCATCGAGCGCAGAAGGCTGGTGGAGGAATCCGTGGATGCTCTCAAGCAGCATCTTGAGGACAAGAAAGAGCCCGCCGCCGCTCGCCACGGAGACTAGTTCCCGCGGCCTGCAGCAATGCATCAAGAAAGTAGAGATCAGCGAGCCAGATCATTGTCTTCCTTCTTCTTTTACCCTTGTGTATTTCGGGCGTTGCCGCATGTGGCTTTTTTAATTATGTTTCTAAATATGTAAGACAACTATTATCCACTGTCATCGTCTTTATATTCATCATGCTTGCTATAAGTCGTAGTCGATGCTATATAGGTCCGTCAGATCTTACATCAAGATCCATGCAAAGATTTCTTTTCAGATTTTCATTTTTCTCTCTTAAATCTCAGTCCAGTGAGACATATAGCCACGCCGTAGAACAGGTGCTCGGGAGGAGAGACGTTGGGAGGGAGGTGCGCAGCGGGTAGCGGTCAAACGGCTCTCCTCCCGATGAGCACGCGCAGGGGTCTGATCGCACACCTCCCTTACTCAAATAGCTACCCTGCAAGGCACCTCCTAGCCAATAAAAAAGGGGACGCGTGGCCGCACGTAATTGGTAAGTCAAATGCCCACAGTTTCAATAATACTTGTGTTTCCGATTTGTAACGTGATAGCTCTTGTTCCAAAATGACTTTGTTGATTGTTAATGTGTGGGCCCTCGCAAATCGGACAGAAAAATTACCACAGCATGTTGGTGCCATGCCATGAGACCATGCCAAGTTTCATGATTTTCAGGCGTGTTTTGGAATTACAGGAATTAAAAAACCGAGTTTATCAATCTTTCCGGCCGAGCCACGACGTCCATATGTTTGAATTTCACTCCCATCTCTTGCATGGGACCTAGAAATTCACCCCAAGGACACACATGTGATTTTTCAAACAACTTTGGTGCACTGGGGCATGTGCTTGTAGTTCAAATTTGAATTATGCACATTAAATGCCCAGAAACTCAATTAATGTATAAAAAAGGCCAAACGAATCCAGAATAATTCCAAATTTTAGCACGGTACTTCTATTTGGTCTAATTTGGCTGTGTAAAAAAAATAAGGTGGGAGAAGGCAGTGTACGTATGTCGTTTCGCACATGGAGGTGACGCGTTCCATCTCAGAACCACGAGCCTTCTTGAGGGAAGCTCCGGTTTGTAAGAAGCTTACACCAAAGCTTGTCCCAATTCGGCCAAAAATATTACCGCAACATGTTGGTGCCATGCCATGAGACCATGCCAAGTTTCAGGATTTTCAGACGTGTTTTGGAATTACAGGAATTAAAAAACCAAGTTTCTCAATCTTTCCGGCCGAGCCACGACGCCCACACATTAAATGCCCAGAAACTCAATTAATGTATAAAAAAGGCGAAACAAGCCTGGAATAATTCCAAAGTTTAGCACGGTACTTCTATTTGGTCTAATCTGGTTGTGTAAAAAAATAAGGCGGGTGAAGGCAATGTACGTATGTTGTTTCGCACGCGGAGGTGACAAGTTCCCTCTCGGAACCACGAGCCTTCTTGAGGGAAGCTCCGGATTGCAAGAAACTTACACCAAAGCTTGTCCCAATTCGGCCAAAAAAAATTACCGCAGCATGTTCGTGCCATGTCATGACACCATGCCAAGTTTCATCGTTTTCAGGCGTGTTATGGATTTACACGAATTAAAAAACCAAGTTTCTCAATCTTTTCCGCCGAGCCGCGACGCCTAGATGTTTGAATTTCACTCCAATCTCTTGCATGGAACCTAGAAATTCACCCAAGGACACACATGTGATTTTTCAAACAACTTTGGTGCACTGAAGCCTGTGTTTGTAGTTCAAATTTGAAATATGCACATTAAATGCCTAGAAACTCAATTAATGTATAAAAAAGGCAAAACGAGCCCGGAATAATTCCAAAATTTAGCACGGTACTTCTATTTGGTCTAATCTTGTTGTGTAAAAAATTAAGGCGGGAGAAGGCAGTGTACGTATGTCGTTTCGCACATGGAGGTGACGCGTTCCATCTCGGAACCATGAGCCTTCTTGAGGGAAGCTCCGGTTTGCAAGAAGCTTACACCAAAGCTTGTCCCAGTTCGGCCAAAAAATTACCGCAGCATGTTCGTGCCATGTCATGAGACCATGCCAAGTTTCATGATTTTCAGGTGTGTTTTGGAATTACGGGAATTGAAAAACCAAGTTTCTCAATCTTTCCGGCCGAGCCACGGCACCCAGATGTTTGAATTTCACTCCCATCTCTTGCATGGGACCTATAAATTCACCCAAGGACACACATGTGATTTTTCAAACAATTATGGTGCACTGGAGCATGTGCTTGTAGTTCAAATTTGAATTATGCACATTAAATGCCCAGAAACTCAATTAATGTGTAAAAAAGGCGAAACGAACACGGAATAATTCCAAAATTTAGCACGATACTTCTATTTGGTCTAATATGTCTATGCAAAAAAATTAAGGCGGGAGAAGGCAGTGTATGTATGTTGTTTCGCACACGGAGGTGACCCGTTCCCTCTCGGAACCAGGAGCCTTCTGGAGGGAAGCTCCGATTTGCAAGAAACTTACACCAAAGCTTGTCCCAATTCGGCCAAAAAAATTACCGCAACATGTTCGTGCCATGTCATCAGACCATGCCAAGTTTCATGATTTTCAGCCGAGCTTTGGATTTACAGGAATTAAAAAACCAAGTTTCTCAATCTTTTCCGCCGAGCCAGGAGGCCCAAATGTTTGAATTTTATTCCCATTTCTTGCATGAGACCTATAAATTCACCCAAAGACACACATGTGATTTTTCAGCAAACTTTGGTGCATTGGAGCATGTGCTTGTAGTTCAAATTTGAATTATGCACGTTAAATGCCCATAAACTCAATTAATGCATAAAAATGCCAAACGAACCCGGAATAATTCCAAATTTTAACACGACACTCATGTACTAGTTGCATGTGCACTGTACGTAAATGTTCTAGCAATTCAAACACCATCCTTTCCCTCCGTAATACCATTTTGTCTTTCAAAACATAATGAAAAAATCAGGTATACCACAAACAATTTACTAGAAAGAATCGTGTGGGATACGATATAAAATATCTTGGCGCACCGTCTTGTCTGGCTTACGCAGGAAGCTTCGTCGTCTACAGTCCACCGCCCCCGCTTGAACCACACTTGCCACCAGTTTCTCTCGGCACCGAGCAAATTTTTTTTGCCACCGCAGAAATATCTATCTCCCCGCCCCCTCCCTCCTAATAAAAGCCACATTTCCATTGTTCCTCCTTCCTTCCCAATTTCAAACCTTCACTGCTGCTTACTGGCAGCTCAGCCTCCTCGCCGGCGACCCTTCTTCTTGCAGCGCCGCATCCTCGCCGGCTACCCTTCTTCTTGCAGCGCGCCTCCTCACCGACGACCCTTCTTCTTGCAGCGCCGCCTCCTTGCTGTCAACCCTTCTTCTTGCTGCGCGGCCTCCTCGCCGCCGACCCTTCTTCTTGCTACGCGGCCTCGTCGATATGGTCAGGTAATCCACACCCCACCCACACCATCCTCCTCCTTTCCCGTCACACATGCCCCGACTGACGGGGTGACACATTCCACCGAAATCATTGCCCCTCCTCCAATTAAGCGCCACCCACAGCCATTTTACATGCAGTATAACGTGGAGCTGAGTAGCATGCGGCCGCACGCGCGAACAAGGTCGCTATGGATGACATGCAGGGTCCTTTGTCTAATAGCACATTATTGTGCAGTTGCAGGAATCATTCTAATATTTAGGTTTCTTACAATTTGGTCTTGCACATGTAGGTCCTGCTGTCAGAGGCTTAGACCCACTGTTCGACCCATTTTGCATATGGGGAAATGAGATGTCCATGAATATCAGTCAAGTCAAGAAACTTAGAAAGATTGTTAGGATGAAGAAACTTGCGACGAATAACAGCAAGATCTTTGTTTGCACAATGAAGAAGACATCAGTCAACTATAGGATGGTACCAACTCTTTTACCTTGTTTTTACCCCTTGCGCCATTTCAAAATTTACAACAGCGATTTATGCATAGCTTTTTTCAGTACTTTTCAAAGTAGTTTACCGATGATTACCTCTCAAACCACCTGCATGGTCAGGAGGTGAGGAAGGTATTCATTCAACACCCACGGTACAATATTGAAGTCTTGCTGAAGAGGACGAAGGTTGGGCGGGCAATTATCCATAGCCACTGGCCTAAAGTTGCAAGGACATTCAACATCACTGAAGGCTCAATATTTGCCTTCCACTTCTGCAGTTTCCCAGATGAGATTCATCTGTCTATTTACCATGTATGATGATACTTTCCAAAGGTTTTTGATGCTGCATGTGAAACTTGGTGCTGTCATGTAATGGTGTAACTGAGTGCCGAAGCTATCTGATGTAATTCGATTATGAAATCCTGGTTGCTTTTATATGGATATGAAATATCTGGCGTGTTTTATAAGAAATAGCAGTTTGATTAGTACATGGATTATCAATAATAGGCTAATTACCCTACTTATTGGGGTTTTCTATTGCAAATGGTTACTCAGACAACACCATGGGCGATGAACTCAAGCAACCCGCACGATTTCTAGAAAGTAGGCGTGTCCGATCAACTAACAATCACACACGGCTTCCGGCAGCGAACTGTTTGCGTTAGGCCACCTTGCACACACGTTTCCACACAAAGAACTATGTGGGATGTACATACCTATGGAAATGATTTTCTGGGATTCACCATGTGGGATGTACATACCTACGGAAATGATTTCTGGGATTCACCATGTGGGATGTACATACCTACGGAAATGATTTCTGGGATTCACCGTGTGGGATGAACATACCTACGGAAATGATTTCTGGGATTCACCATGTGGGATGTACATACCTACGGAAATGATTTCTGGGATTCACCGTGTGGGATGTACATACCTACGGAAATGATATCTGGGATTCACCGTGTGGGATGTACATACCTACGGAAATGATTTCTGGGATTCACCATGTGGGATGTACATACCTATGGAAATGATTTCTGGGATTCACCGTGTGGGATGTACATACCTACGAAAATGATTAGGTTTCCATGCCTCGCCCGATCGCACACGGCCCCAGCCTGGGTCCCACGAGGGCCAATCCCCGACGATTTCTGGGTCATGTGGGAAGGACCCCCTATCGCCCACACTCACTTGGCGACGGTTCCAAATGCTGTCGCGGAAAGGGGTTTTAAACCGTTTGTTTAGGAGCTCGTTGTACCAGTGTCACCACGCCATCGTGCTGACAAAACTCTCCCTCGACCTCAGCTGGATCTAGAGTTCATGGGACATCACCGAGCTGAATGTGTGCAGATCGCGGAGCTGCCGTACCTTCGGTGCTAGGATCAGTCGGATCATGAAGACGTACGACTACATCAATCGCGTTGTCATAACGCTTCCGCTTTCGGTGTACAAGGGTACGTGGACAACACTCTTCCCTCTTGTTGCAATGCATCACCTAGATGGATCTTGCGTGTGCGTAGGAAATTTTTGAAATTACTACGTCCCCCAACAGTGGCATCTGAGCCAGATCTATGCGTAGATGTTATATGCACGAGTAGAACACAAAGGAGTTGTGGGCGTGGGTATATACATATTGCTTGCCATCACTAGTTGATTCTTGATTCAGCGTTATTGTTGGATGAAGCGGATCAGACCGACAATGCGTGTACGCTTACGCGAGACTGGTTCTACCGACGTGCTTTGCACACAGGTGGCTAGTGGGTGTCAGTTTCTCCAACTTTAGTTGAATCGGATTCAATGAACAGGGTTCTTTCTGAAGATCAAAAAGCAATCACTATATCGCATTGTGGTTCTTTATGCCATAGGTAAGAACGTTTCTTGCTAAGCCCGTAGCAGCCACGTAAAACTTGCAACAACAAAGTAGATGATGTCTAACTTGTTTTTTGTAGGGCATGTTGTGATGTGATACGGTCAAGACGTGATGAGATATAAATTGTTGTATAAGATAATCATGCTTTGTTAAAGTTATCGGCAACTAGCAAGAACCTTACGGACATGACGAGGAGTCTCGAAATGGTTGAGGCGTAAAGATCGATATATTAGAAGGCTATATTCGGACATCGTAAAGGTTTCGAGTGATTCGGGTATTTTTCGGGGTACCGGAGAGTTAAGGGAATTCGTCGGGGGAAGTAGTGGGCCTTAATGGGCCATACGGGAAAGGAGAGAAGGGCCTCAAGGGGTGGTCGTGCGCCCCCCATGGGCTGGTCCGAATTGGACTAGGAGGGGCGGCGCCCCCTCTTTCCTTCTCCCTCTCCCTCTCCTTCCTTCTTCTCCTACTTGGACTAGGAAAGGGGGAAACCTACTCCTACTAGGAGTAGGAATCCTCCCTTTGGGCGCGCCCCCTAAGGCCGGCCCTCCTCCTCCCCTCCTTTATATACGGGGGAGGGGGGCACCCCAAAGACACATAAGTTGATTATTTAGCCGTGTGCGGTGCCCCCCTCCATATATTTCCACCTCGGTCATATCGTTGCAGTGCTTAGGCGAAGCCCTACGCCGGTAGCTTCATCATCACCGTCACCACGCCATCATGCTAACCAAACTCTCCCTCGACCTCAGCTGGATCTAGAGTTCGTGGGAAATCACCGAGCTGAACGTGTGTAGATCGCGGGGGTGCCATACCTTCGGTAAGTTGAGTGTAGAAATCGTAACCCTAACGTATCACTTACTCATCGTAAGATATCCTGCAACATGAGACGTTGCAGCCACAAAGGGTCAGTACATTGAATGTACTGGCAAATTCACACCAGAGGATAATGATGAATAAAGGCTATCACTACATGCATATTTGGCTGGTGGAAAGGCTCTGGGGTTATAATGTTTTTTGCGAAAAGCCAATTTTTCCCTACTGCAAAGGAATACATTTTAGTTAACTATCATGGTGGCTGTTGAACATTGAGAATGGTTGACAGCATTCTCAATCCCAATTAAGTAACATCATTAAACCCAACAACTTAATTTAAAGTAACATGATGAGATTCACATGATAATCCAAGTACTAGATACTCAAGATGTCCATAACAGGGGACACGGCTAATCATGATTAGTTTGTACACTCTGCAGAGGTTTGCGCACTTTTCCCCACAAGACTCGATCTTCTCCGTTGGATTTCTCGCACTACATGGTGTTTGAGAAACGGATGACCAAGACATAGTCTTTCAGAAGCATTCGCACCTTACGATGGGTAGACCGTTCCACCTACAACCCCTACATCTGCTAGTCTACCACTGTAAGAGTTCACACGACTTAATCAACTATGCTAGAGCCCATAATAGCTTGTGGCTGCACACGGAAGTTTCTAGTATGAATAATCTCATGATCCCTTTGAACCTGGGTGGCGGTTCTTAAAAAACAGGCAATCCTGGAATACCCAGGTGCCTAGACAGGCAATCGCTAGAATACCCAGGTGCCTCAATCCACCCAGATGTGTGTTAAAGTTGCCACCTTAAGTAAACCATTAATTTACAATCTCACATCTGTCATGAATACTCTCAAACTCAATCCACGTCTACGAGCATAGCATGGCAATATAAGAATAACATAATAGTAACTCCCAAGGTTTGAATGCAGGGAAATAGGTTCCTACCTCATCAACTACTTCCCAATACCCACATGTTATCAATCCTAGTCATGCAATGTTTGAGGGTGAAACTAATGCATAAAAACTGGGTACGAAAGGGAAATGATCAAAGTAGGAACTTGCCTACAATGTTGATGAAATGATTCGCACTCATAACTCTTGATAGTTCTACTCGTCACACTCCGGTCAATCTATCGTAAGCAAGCAATAGTAACCACACATAAGCAATCACTCAAAATATCAGAAAGATCGAAGAAGACGATTCGAAAAACTTCAAAACCAAGCAAATAACTCTTGCAACATAAAACAATTTCTAACCGTACCAAAATTATGTGAATTTGGCCTTATCAGAAAGTTTAGGTCAAAAGCTTCGATTTGCAAAAGAATCAACTCAAACGGAGCTACGAAACTCAAGTTATGATCAAACGAAGTTTGAATACAAATCTGGTCTAATTCAAATTTTAAAATTTCAAAAACATGTTTTGGTTGGATTACTGGATAGAGGGGATTATAACGAAGAAATGGGCGTTGGTTTCGTTGGATTTGGACAAACGAGTAAAAAGTTATGGCTATTTGAAAAATCAGGGCCAAGCTGTTTTACGGAAGAAAAAATAGCTATGGGCTAGGGTCTAATGTATAAATACGTAGACTAATTGATAATCTAATTTTTCTATCATATTAGTCTAAAAATAATAAACTACGGAAGTATAAGAAGAAGAAAAATAAAGAAACGGAAGTCGCGCCGGAGAGGAGAAATATTTTTTTCTTAAATGAATCTAGTCAAACCAAAATATTGATTTAACCCGAATCGGATGATTTTTGGAGGCTCTATGGGTCTATATTTATTGGTGGAAAAGAGGTTTAGAGGTCAAAGACTAGGCAATGTGGGACTAAACATAGACGAAAATATACGAAACAAAGATAAAAAGAGGTGAGTGGCTCGCATGGGCCTAAAGGCCTTCGGCCGGCCGCGTGCACGCTGCGGCTGTAGTTTTTTTTTTTACAAAATTCGGCCTAAGAAAAAAAATGAAAAGGCTGGCTGGGCCTGGCCTATTTAAGAGAGAAAAAAATAACGGGGTGCCAGAAGCTACTATACTGCGCATGTAGGCGATAAATAAATATGGGCCGCACGTACAGTTTTTTTAAATAGAAACAGAAGGAAAACCAAATAACAAAATAAAATAAAATATTTATATAGGCATATTATATATCAAAATTTTCAGAAAAATATTTTCTACGGCATGAACATTTTTCTAGCATTAAATAAAATACACACAAATTCTAATAATTCTAACAGTGCTCCTGCTCTAATAAGATCCAACAAAATCATTTTAAAAATACCAAAATGAAATCAAATTTATTTCTCTCCAATTTTCTGTTGTAGGGAATCATGTTACCCTATTTTCCATGTATTTTATTTTTGGAGAAAAATGATTTGAATAAAATCCAAATAACTCCAAATTGAAAAATAATTCCAAAATACTTTGAATTTGATCCTTTGAAACTCCCAACTAAGTTATATAAAAACGAGCCATGATATTTGAGTGAGGCTGCTGGGGCATCGTCGGTTAACAGACAACTAGGACACAAAAATTCTACCTCTTTAGCTTTTGATGCGCTTCCAATGCAGCAGAGTCTTCTATTTCCACCCTCTCGTTTTTTCCTGCCCTAGAGGCCAGTATCTTCATGCGCCATGTGCCTCTAGGCATTCACCGGACAGGGTGTTCCAATCCAATCGAATCCATATGTCCAATGCTTGACAAGATCTAACGGTGCTGCTGATGGTCACAAACCTGGCAGCTCCTAGCAGACCTAGGGTTTGCAAACGTGCACTGATCACAGGCCTAGATGTTCCCATCATCCATACCACGGGTTGAGCTGCCTGACTTCGAGGCACCAACAGGTGCCTTGTTCTTGCCACTCTTGCTCTTACCGCCAAGGTTCTTGGAGCTTACAGCCTTGCTACATGCACCTTGCCGCTATGAGCTCCAACATCATTCAATCCAGACTCCAATGCACGGACCAGGTTTTCGAAATAATTTCGGACTGGCGGCGATCGAGAGGGCCAGGAAGCGCCAGGCCTCGCGCATCACTTGGCTGCGGGCTGGCGAAGCTAGCTCGGCCTTCTTTCAGGCCAAAAGCAATGCCAGGCGACAGAAAAATTTCATCTACGCCATCCACACGACAGACTCCACCGTCACGTCACACAACGACAAGGCCAGCGCCATCTACGACCAGTTCAGTTCATCACTTGGGGATGCGCCAGCCAGAGACACAACCATTGCCTGGAACTCACTCAACCTTCCATCGCTACCGTCCGTAGGTTTAGATAATCCATTCTCGGAGGAGGAGGTCTGGCAGGCGATTTGCGCCTCTCCGTAGGAAAAAGCGCCTGGACCCGACGGCTACAACGGAACATTCTTCCACGCATGCTGGTCGATCATTAAGTTAGATGTCATGGAAGTTTTCCACCAGTTCTACCATCACGCCGGAGGGGACGTGGCCGCCGTCAACCGAGCAATGATCGTCCTCCTCCCCAAGAAGGACGGAGCGGCCGCGATCACAGACTACCGCCCGATTAGTCTAATTCATTCAATAGCAAAGCTAATCTCCAAGGTGCTCTCCATGAGGCTAGCAAAGGTGATCCACACTATTATTTCTCCGGCACAAACGGCATTCCTAAAAACCAAGTGCATCCACGACAGTTATCTCTATGTGCAAAACACCATTCGCCACCTTCACCGACGAAAAACGCCGGCACTACTCATGAAGCTCGACATTGAGAAAGCGTTCTACACGGTCTCGTGGGACTACTTGCTAGAGTTACTACAGCAGCTAGGGTTTAGCGCACGCTGGCGCGACTGGGTGGCCCTGCTCCTCGCCTCGGTGTCATCGGCGGTATCGCTGAACGGGGTACCGGGCCGCCACTTCGCTCATCGCCGTGGTCTCCGCCAAGGCGACCCGCTCTCACCGTTTCTTTTCATCCTCGCCATCGACCCTCTGCACCACCTGTTGGCAAAAGCGGTAGAGCTGCAACTCCTACAACATATTCCGAGCCGCGAGTTGACGCTTAGGGTTAGTCTCTACGCCAATGACGCGGTGATCTTCATCAACCCAATCCTCCAGGAGGTCGACGCCCTCCTGGGCATCCTACGCCTTTTCAGGCACGCCACGGGGTTAATCATCAACACAGGGAAATCCACGGCATCGCCAGTTAGCTGCAACGATCTAGACCTTGCACACGTGCTGCAAAATTTTGGCGGCTCAATCGCCCCTTTTCTGATCAAGTACCTGGGTCTGCCACTAGTCACTGGCCGGCTTCGCCTTGTGCATTTGCAGTTCATCATTGATAGGATCAAGGCCTGGCTCGCGGGCTGGAAGAAAACCTCATCCACATCGCGGGGCGGCGCGTGCTGGTCCGCTGCGTCCTCAGCGCCATGCCAACCTTTGCGCTCACAGTCCTGAAGGTGCCAAAAAAGATTCTCAAAGAAATAGATAAATGTCGCCGCCGCTTCCTTTGGAAGCAAGACGAGGAAATCTCTGCCGCAAGTTGCAAAGTTAGCTGGGCAACGGTCTGTACTCCAACAGAAAATGGAGGCCTGGGAGTCCCTGACCTCACGCCATTTGGACGCGCCCTCCGCCTGCGTTGGCCCTGGCTCGCATGGCGCCAACCCGAGCGCCCATGGGTGGGCTCGGCCCTTCCATGCAACGACGACGACCTCTCCCTCTTCACGACGGCCACCATGGTTAGCATCGGCGATGGCGCAACAGCGTCCTTCTGGCACTCTCACTGGATGGGGCCGGGCACGCTCGCCCAACAATTCCCGCGACTAGCCCGGCATGCCCGGAGAAAGAACAGGATGGTGAAGGAGGCCCTGGCAGACGACAACTGGATCAAGGACCTAGCCCATGACTGTACTGAACACCTGATACACGACGTCCTGGCCTTGCATAGGCGGCTCCATGGCATAGCTGACGATCTCCATGCGGGCACCCCTGACTCCATTAGATGGATCCTCGAGCGGACGGGCAAATACTCGGCTGCATCAGCCTATCGGGTGCAATTCCAGGGCATGACATCCTCGGTTTTCGGCAAGATCATATGGAACGCCTGGGCCCCCGGGAAGATCAAGATGTTTGCTTGGCTCATGCTGCAAAACAGGCTGTGGTGCAATGACAGACTCCAACGCCGTGGCTGGAAGAACGAGTACTTCTGCCAGCTATGCAATCGCAACCTTGAATCCTCCAAGCACCTGTTCTGGGAGTGCCCAATGGCCAAGGGCGTCTGGGAAACGATAAGCTCATGGACGGGCTGCGCCTCGTTAGCTCCGGCTGCGAGCTGGCGTGACCTCCAGCACTCCTCCATTGTGATCGCCGCCCTAGATGGGGCCGCACCACGACGGCGGAAAGGCACCAACACTATGCTTTTGCTGGTTTGCTGGGAGATATGGCAGGAATGGAACAACGCCACCTTCAGGAAAACCACCCCAAGGGCATCCAACATCATCACAAGGGTGACAGATTGCATCGAGCTATGGCGAGCCGCAGGTGCATCCTGCCTTGAGAGCCCCTTTGGGGAACCACCATGAGATATAAACCCTAGATTTCTATTGTTCGAGGATTGCCGATCTGTGGCAAGCCCTCTGATCCTCTGGATCCCCCTCCCATCTTTGTTTTTCCCACTGCTTCCTGCTTATTAATGAAATGCCAGTTAAAAGCTGGATCTTTCAAAAAAAAGAAACTCCCAACTCATATTTCATATAATTTGAAGAAGTCATTTTATCTCCACTCATGAAAATCATTGAGTTGCATAAAGTTTCAGAATTGGAAATATTTTCCAAATGAAATTCAAATATTTTCAACACCCCTTGTCATTTAAATAAATGGAAGAAGTCATGTCATCTTCTCTCCAGGGTTTCATGGTGAAAAGAATTTGAATTCACGGAGATCACGAATGCAAAATGAAAGTTTGGGAAAGTCCTTTTATTCCCTCTCATTTAACTTTCAAAAAGGTTTTGAATTTCACTCAATTTCACACAATCAATCAAACAATCAATCAAATCTATCTATTTATTATAACATTCCAAAATTTAGAATTTTGGGATGTTACAGGTTAGCCAACCCAGTGCTTGTACTCAAAAAGAATGGCACTTGGCGTATGTGTGTGGATTACATCGATCTGAACAAGGCTTGTCCGGCTGATCCTTTTGCCCTCCCCCGTATTGATCAGATCATCGATGCTACGGCGGGTTGCGCACGTTTGAGTTTCTTGGATGCTTACTCAGGTTATCATCAGATTAAAATGGCGGTCAAAGATCAGGAGAAGACGGCTTTTATCACTCCTTTTGGAGCTTTCTGCTATGTGTCTATGCCTTTTGGGCTTAAGAGTGCCCAGGCGACTTACCAACGGTGTGTACAGAACTGTCTTCATGATCAGATTGGGCATAATGTTCATGCTTATGTGGATGATATAGTGGTAAAATCCAGGAAAGAGGAAACATTGGTCGCAGACCTGAAAGAGACCTTTGATAATCTCCGGGTCTACAAAATGATGCTTAACCCTGCCAAGTGTGTTTTTGGAGTCCCAGCCGGCAAGCTCTTGGGTTTTTCGGTGTCCAACCGAGGTATTGAAGCCGACCTGGAGAAAATCAAGGCAATTACATCCCTGGCCAAACCAACATGCATCAACGATGTTCAATGGCTGGCAGGTCATGTTGCTACTTTGAGCCGGTTCATAAGCCGGTTAGGGGAGAAGGCAATGCCTTTGTATCAGATGATGAAGAAAACAGATGATTTTGTTTGGAGCGATGCTGCAAACTCTACTTTTGAAGATCTGAAGACACAGCTTGTTGAGCCGCCAGTCCTGGCTGCTCCAGTTGGGAAAGAGCCGCTGTTGTTATACGTGGCCGCCAATTCACGGCTGTTAGTGTGGCTATTGTGGTGGAGCGCAAGGAGGCTGGCAAGGAACATCTGGTTCAACGGCCGGTTTACTACGTCAGTGAAGTGTTAATTGAATCCAAGCAACGATACCCACATTGGCAGAAGCTCGTGTATGAGGTGTTCATGGAAAGCCGGAAGCTTAAACATTATTTTCAGGGTCATCCAATCACTGTGGTTAGCTCTGCTCCTTTGTGAGACATCATTCAAAATAGAGAAGCCACTGGACGAGTCGCCAAGTGGGCCATTGAGCTTGGGTCTCACGGGTTGAAGTATGTACCACGTACTGCATTCAAATCTCAAGCACTAGTTGACTTCATTAATGACTGGACAGAGATGCAGATGCCAGAAGAGAAACCAGACAACACGTATTGGACTATTCATTTTGATGGGTCCAGACAGTTGGAAGGCTTGGGGGCTGGAGTTGTTTTAACCTCTCCTCGAGGTGACAAATTTTGTTATGTGTTACGGCTGATGTTTCCTTGCACTAACAACGCAACAGAGTATGAAGCCATGCTCCATGGTCTTCGAGTGGAAAAAGAGATGAGTTTGAGCCGGGTCAGATGTCTTGGTGACTCAGATTTGGTGGCTCAACAGGTATCAGGCAAGTGGGATTCCAAGGATCCTCTCATAGCGGCTTATCGCCGGGAGGTTGATGTTGTTGCAGGGCATTTTAAAGGTTATCAGGTGGAGCACATTGACCGTAGGAAGAACAAAGCGGCTGATGCTTTAAGCCGGTTGGGGTCTCAGCGTAAGATGGTACCACCTAATGCCTTTTTGGATGTTTTGCATAACCCGTCTGTCAAGTTTCTCACAGAAGAAGATTTAGTTGTTCCTGACCTGGAGGCACAGTTGGTGGCAGCTCTTCATGTCATCCCAGATTGGAGTGCCGTTCTTGACTTACATAACTCGGGGAGAGTTGCCAGCGGATGAGACCCTGGCTCGACAGATAACCCGGCGGTCTAAGTCAATGACGATTTCTGATGGAGAACTATACCATCGCAGCGTCTCTGGAGCGTTTCAACGGTATGTTTCCCTTGAAGAAGGCCAAGAAATACTTCGTGAGATCCATGAAGGCGATTGTGGTCATCACATCGGGTCAAAATCTCTGGCGGCCAAAGCTTTTCATCACGGTTTTTACTGGTTGAGGGCTCACGCTGATGCAGAGGATCTGGTCAGCAGATGTGATGGATGTAAAAAATTTGCGCGACGAGCCCATGTTCCGGCTCAAGATCTCCGGATGATTCCAATCACTTGGCCATTTGCGGTCTGGGGGCTTGACATGGTGGGGCCTTTCAAAAGGTCTAAGGATAAAAAGACACATCTTTTAGTGGCAGTTGATAAATTCACAAAGTGGGTTGAGGCAGAACTGGTGAGTAAGTGTGATGCGGCCACGGCGGTTCAGTTTATGAAAAAGGTGATCTTCCACTTTGGTTTTCCACACAGTATTATCACTGACAATGGCACTAATCTATCCCAAGGGGCTATGGAGGATTTTTGTCCGCGTGAGCATATCCGGCTTGATGTTTCTTCTGTAGCTCATCCTCAATCCAATGGTCAAGCTGAGAGAGAAAATCAGGAAATTTTAAAAGGTCTCAAGCCCCGGCTTATGGTTCCCTTACAGCGAACACCGGGTTGTTGGGTAGAAGAATTACCCTCGGTGCTGTGGAGTATCAACACCACGCCTAACAGGTCTACAGGTTACACACCTTTCTTCATGGTGTATGGAGCAGAAGCAGTGTTGCCTAGTGACATTCATCAAGACTCGCCCCGTGTGGCAGCTTATGTTGAAGCTAATAATGAACAAGCCAGACAGGATGCACTCGACTTGTTAGATGAAGAAAGAGACTTAGCAGCGGCTCGATCAGCAATTTATCAACAAGACCTGCGCCATTATCACAGCCGCCGGGTTAAGTCCAGGACTTTTCAGGAAGGCGACCTGGTGCTCCGGCTCATCCAGGATCTGTCAGATGCACACAAGTTATCCCCACCTTGGGAAGGACCCTTTGTGGTCAGCAAGAACTTAAACAACGGGTTGTATTACCTCATTGACGTTCCAGAGCACAAAGACTCACGTAAGTCGGAGGAGGAGACCCGCCGGCCGTGGAACATTGCTCAACTTCGGCCATACTACACCTGAGCCACCAGCTCTCATCAGGTACATACTTTAACATTGTATATACCATGATAAGCAAAAAAGTAATGCCATCGGTCTCTTTTCTTTTCAAAGATTATGCATCTTTCTTATTTCTTATTTTCAAATGACTATTAAGGAGCTGATCATATTTGAATCAAGTCTAACCTTTTTTGGTCCGGCTTATGATCGTATTCGAATCTAGCTGCAATTATCATGGTCACTTGGGGGCTTCCTGTTCAAACATAGGTCGAATTTGAACCAAAGAGAACATAGCTGTCGTAACCCTCTTGATCGGCTCAAGGCCAAACTCACTTGGGGGCTTTTTGATCGTATCCGAATCATAGCTTAACCCCTTTTGGGTCCGACTTGGATTGTATTCGAATCAGGGTCATTAAAAACCTCTCAAGGTCATTTGGGGGCTTCTTGTTCAAACATAGGTTGTATTCGAACCAAAGAGAACATAGTTGTCGGTACCCTCTTGATCAGCGCAATGCCAAAGCCACTGGGGGCTATATGGTCGTATTCGAACCTTAGCTTAACCCCTTTGGTCCGGTTTACTGATCGTATTCGAATCAGAAGCCACCAACCTTTAAATATAAGGTTAAATCATACTTGTTACCTGTTATTTGCCTTTTGGTTTCTTGTTACAAATAATTAGCATGATCTTCTTCACCGGCTTGTCTATTTGACAACAAGGCTACCAAGGTATGATGATCATTAAAGTATTCAAAGGCATTGATTTCTCAGAAAAATTGAGTTATCAACTTCATTACCTGGGTTATTCAAGCCGGTGGTCTAAGGATCAAAGGTACAAGTATGGCTATTATTTATATGCAATTGCCTGATGCATTAACCAAAGGGTTATTTTCAGCCCTTGTCCTTTATTTATATCTGTTTCTGTTTTTTATTATGATAAACATATTGGCTATAAGCCGGGTGTTTTAACCCATTCGGTTCTAAGCCGCCAAGCCAGTCTTTTCTCTTGTATCTACGGGAACAAAGTTAAAATATTGCAGAAGCAATCATCAGATATGATGCATATATTGTCATCAGGACACACGGAGTCACACACAATGTTTTATGCACGATGGCATAGGCAAGGCATTCAGTGTTTTCACAACTAAACTATTACAAGGTTTTTTATAAGCCAATGAAGATGGTTATTACTCCTCCCTCGCTGGTTCACCGCCCTCTGTTGGCTAGAAGTTGGGTTTTGACCAGTCAAAACCATTCACGGCGACAAATTCTGCTTCTTCGTCGATCAGGCTGGCCGGGTCAACTTCCGGGGCAGATGTATTTTCTCTTACAGGTGGGATCAAATCTGTCACCTTGTACGAGGGAGTCGCCATCTTCTTATTTTCAACATCAAAACCTGGCTGATATTTGTCGATGTTTGTGTCATCTCCAAGGGTAGTTGCCTGAGGTCGGACTCCGCGCACGCAAGCCATGAAGTCATCCTGCTCAATGGGAGATCCGTCTTCTTTCACGGTGGGATAGCCTCTGGCCACGTCCGCCGGGTCTAGGTCTGGCACCCAAGCCTTGGAGCGGCTCAGGGCAGTCAAAGCTCCGGCTCGCGCACAGGAGCGCTTCACTTCTTGAAATCTGGCGGGCAGGATTGACAGTTTCTTCAAGACGTCACTGAGTCGGTTGGGTCCTTGATTGGCAGGAGAGATGGCGGCAAGTGCTCGTTGTGCGCCAATATACAGTTGTTCTACTAAAGTATACACTGCCTTCAGTTTAATCAAAGGATCTTGGCTCAGGTTCTTGCTTCGTGGGCCTTCACATGTTTTATACACAAAGTCAGCTGGCGGTTTATATTCCGGATTAGCAAAAAGTACACAAAGATTAAAGACGGACAGCTTACCAAAGATGGCGGCCACCATTTGAGACACCCGGCCCTTTAAACCGTTCAGCTCTGTTGAAACCTCTTCAAGGGCTGCTTCGGCCTTCTCGGCGTGTTGTGTCAGAAGCGTTTTTTCATCGGCCCAGGTTTTTTTTGGCGACGAAGCTGGTCTTTAAATTCTCCGTCTCCAAGAGACTTACTTGCAATTTGGAGTTCGTAGCCTTGATCTCTGCCTCCTGACTCGTTAGCCGGGTCTTCGCGTCAGTCAATTGCGAGTTCAGCTCAGATAAGGCATTCTGCAAAAAAACACTCCAATGAGTCATGATTTTGCTTACGGTTCAAAAATCAAGATTCAAGTCTCAAGTACTTTACAAAAAACCACTTGACACTTGGGGGCTAATGTATGCAAAAACAATTTTTTATGACTCTAAAGACATACTTTAAGTCCCAAGTACTTTACAAGGTAACAACACTTGGCACTTGGGGGCTAATGTATGCAATTCAGCAAGTTTCTCAAGGTTAAGCCGGAATATTAAGTTCTTTGAATATGGTACAAAACAATTTAAAAGTACCGGCTCATTTATGATCAAAAGGAACCGGCCCTTGGGGACTACAGGTGAAGCTTTGTTCTATTTTATTGAATTCAAGAAAAGTTTCAAAGGTAAAGGTCTTGGCCTATATTCTAAAGTCTACAGATCATTCCGGTTGTCTCATAATCTGAAGACTTGGGGGCTGGAAGAATATAGATAAGACGGAAGAACATACCTCGTATTTCAGCTGCAACTGTTTGACCATTTCGATCTCAGAGTCGCGACTGGAGTGCACATGGCTGAGATAGCCGGATAAAATATCATTGGCATTTAGATGATCATAATTGGCAACGTCAAAGCGCACTTTCTGCCTCTCTAATGCCTCTTGTTTCACCGTGTGGCGAGCCAGCACGGTTGATTCCCCGGCTCAATAAAACGGCTCCCGGTGATATGAACGTCTTGTGCAGACGGTGATGGCGGGTTGGCTGAGCTTGATGGTCCAGTTGCGGAAGGGTTCACAGTGGTCTCATCAAACAATGGCTCAGGAGGATTTGCTTCTACATCGACAGGCGGGTCTTCTGAAGCGTCAGTTAATGGAGGAGAAGATGGCCTGGCCGGGTCAGATGCAAGCATTGGCGGGTCTTCCGCCGGTTTAGCTGCCTTTGCCTTCTTGGATTTAGCTTGGCCACTAATAGAGATGTTGCAGGACTGTCAGTACAAAGATACAATTTGAACAACCTGGAAAAAAGGAGGATTTTTCATTACCCAGGGGCAGTCTTGAAGGCCGGAAATTGAGTTTTCGATGAGTCGCCAGAAGAGCGAGACACCTCCTAAAAAGATAAAATAAAGTTAAAGTAATGCAAGGGAAAGGATCCATTAAACAGAGTTAAAGACAAAAGAAGTAAACCTCATTCAGGCGCTTCTGAGGTGTTTGTTGAAGAACGACAGCCGGCTCATCTTCGGTCCGAGCTTGATGGCGGCTTTCATGTTGCTGCTTTTTCAAATGAAAGTTGGGATCCAAGTGAGCTAAAGGGTTAGTAAACCTTACTTTACGGATCACTCATCGAATTTTTTGTCTTGGCAAGGGCTCTGAGTCAGAGGAAATGATAGTTACCTCTGCTTCCATGGCCTGACTGGCCCCAGTGTCATCCTGGTAATGATGAGCGGATAACAATTTCACACAGGAAACAGCTATGACCATGATTACGCCAAGCTATTTAGGTGAGACTATAGAATACTCAAGCTTCATCCAATCTTCAGCAGTGTTCTTCTTCTTTTTTTGACCTCCGGGTCGTTTTCTTGGCGTTTATGGCTGTGGCTCTCGCTTTCTTGGCAGTCTCGTGGTCATATTTAACTTTCTAGAAGTCAGAGTTGGCCTGGAGACAGGTAAAAACATGATGAAAAGGTCAGGCAAGTATGAAACAACACGGCTGGGAAAAATACAAAGGAGAGAAATCAGAATATCCTTACTTCTGGCACCGGGTTAAGCTTGCAGAAGGGGTTTATCCCGACAATACTGCAATCTTCGTATTTCCCGTTCACTAGAAGGGTTGACATTGAAACAATATATTCTTCTGTTAATTGAGCGGGGCTATGACAAAGAGAGTCATCCGGGCCTCCACCATATTCATACATCAGCTTTGACCGACGACTTAAAGGGATGACCCGCCATGAGATCCAGCAGCGGGTCAGATCAACTCCAGTTAACCCGTTCCCAAACAGAGCGTTAATCCTTTTGATGGATGGTATCAGCCTCTTGCGTTCAGTGGCAGTAAGCTTGTCAGGAAGCGCGAATTTGGAGTCAAGACGATCGGGGCGATAACCCGGCAGTGGCTTCTCGTTTGCTGGTGAAATGTCTTGACAGTAGAACCAAGTCTGATTCCAGTCCTTTGGGTGACTTGGTAAGCCTATGAGGGGGAAGATAGCACCATGCTGTCGCTGAATTGAGATGCCTCCAAGTTCTAAGCTGGGCCGTTGGTGCACTCGTTCTGCCGGTTCAGATAAAAGTATTCTCTAAACAGCTCCACGGTCGGCTCTTGTTGAAGATACACCTCACATAGCACTTGGAAGTTACAGATGTTAGATATGGAATTGGGCCCGATATCTTGAGGGTGGAGTTTGAAAAAGTGGAGGACCTCTCTGAAGAACTTTGAGTCGGGCGGTGAGAAGCCACGGTTCATGTGGTCAGTAAAAACAATCACTTCGCCGTCTCTTGGATTAGGCCGTTCTTCTTCCGAGTCAGGGGCACGGTAAGACATGACGTCTTTTCCTGGCAGAAATCCTATGGTGAAAAACTCCTTCAAACGTTCCTCAGTTACGGTTGAGGGAACCCAGTTACAGATGGTTGGTGCTTTGGATGGCATGATGTGCAAAGACAAACTAAAAAGAAAGGCAGCATGCCAGTTCAACTTAATGGTGAAATTAACAGTTAAGTGATGACGATGCAAATAAGTAAGGGCGGCTTAGTTAAGGGCTAATGACATATAAGGAAAAGTAATCCGGCATGGTAAGCCGCCATGACTACAGATATTTGAAGAAGGCATATTCAGCTAAGTGTTGAGACAAACAAGTTTCCTAAATTGCTTGGTATTATTCCAGATCAAATGGCTATTCAAAATGAAAAAACTTCAAGACCTAAAAAGTTCAGCGTAGAGATTCTGTAAGTTCTAATGCAGTCTTTGAATCAGAGAAAGGGATCTGTGGGTCAAGAAGAGGCACAAAAACACTACCGCACGAGCATATATATATATATATATTTTTGGATCAAGAAGAGGCCTGCGGTGGAAGAACTACAAGGGACTGCGATGAACTAGGAAGAACACGAAGGAATCTGGAAACCCTAAATGCGGATTTGAGAAGAAAACTTATAGTCACAGGTCTTCTGCGGAGGTCGCCGCAGTTCTCTGGACCAGCTCGAGTTGATGCAGTGGCCAAGGTTGACGGAGACGAAGGAGACGTGCGACGGCGGTGAGGCTCGAGCAACAGGAGGGTTGCGAGAGGAAGAAGACGGAGCGAGAGAGGAGAATGAGGAAGGCCGAGGCGTGCCTATTTATAAGGGAAAGATGTGAACAGACGGGCGTGAAAATCGAGGGAGAGCCGAATAATGGTTATCCAGCTACGCAGGCGCCTCGATTCTCGGGAAACATTAAAGATAAAAGATCCGTTCGGAGATGACGTCATGAAAGTTTTTTGCGTTTTCAAGAGATGACATCACGGCGGGTTACAAAAACTTCAGCGAAGATAAGAAGATGGATTTTTTTTCTAAGTATTGAAGATTGACAAAGAACAAAGTTCAAAGTCAACCTGGGGCCTTATTTTGGGGATATAACTATCAGTTATGACCTGCCTAGCAGGGGTCGGGTCAGCTCCAATGGCGGGTTACACAAGAAGCCCAGTAAACATTCAAGATGATAGTTTATTAAATCTTATAGAAGGCCCAAAGGCCTGGAGGTGGCTTAAGGCCTGGTATTATGAACCGCCGTATGTAAGGAAAGACTTGTAAAGAAAGGCATGTAAAGGAGGTCACCGAGCCGGACACGATTATGAGCCGGCCGGGACTCTGTAGGCCACCAGGCGTCAACCCGTGTATATAAGGGGACGACCCGGTGGCGGCTTAGGGCCAGAAACAACAGATCGATAACTAAGCCGGCGAGTTGAGCCCCTTGGTGATCGAAACCCTAGAAATACCAACACAACTAGACGTAGGCTTTTACCTTCATCGTAAGGGGCCGAACTAGTATAAAACCTCTCGTGTCCTTTGTCCCGATTAACCCCTTTAAGCTTCCTAGTTGTGATGGCCCTACGACTAAGTCCTTTCTCTAGGACATCTGCCGTGACAATTCCACGACACACACAGTTCTTTGTGTGGAAACGCTTGTGCAAGGTGGCCTAACGCAAACAGTTCGCTGCCGGAAGCCATGTGCGATTGTTAGTTGATCGAACACGCCTACTTTCTAGAAACTGTGTAGGTTGTTTGAGTTCATCACCCACGGTGATGTCTGAGTTACCGTTTGCAATTGAAAACCCCAATAAGCAGGGTAATTATCCTATTACTGATAATCCATGTACTAATCAAACTGATATTTCTTATAAAAGACGCCAGATATTTCATATCCGTATAAAAGAAACCAGGATTTCATAATCGAATTACATCAGATAGCTTCGGCACTCAGTTACGCCATTACACAACATCACCAAGTTTCACATGCAGCATCAAAAACCTTTAGAAAGTAGCATCATACACGGTAAATAGACAGATGAATCTCATCTGGGAAACTGCAGAAGCGGAAGGCAAATATTGAGCCTTCAGTGATGTTGAATGTCCTTGCAACTTTAGGCCAGTGGCTATGGATAATTACCCACCCAAACTTCATCCTCTTCAGCAAGACTTCAATATTGTATCGTGGGTGTTGAATGAATACCTTCCTCGCCTCTTGACCATGCAGGTGGTTTGAGAGGTAATCATCGGTGAACTGCTTTGAAAAGTACTGAAAACAAAGCTATGCATAAATCGCTGTTGTAAATTTTGAAATGGCGCAAGGGGTAAAAACAAGGTAAAAGAGTTGGTACCATCCTGTAGTTGACTGATGTCTTCTTCATTGTGCAAACTAAGATCTTGCTGTTATTCGTCGCAAGTTTCTTCATCCTAACAATCTTGCTGAGTTTCTTGACTTGACTGATATTCATGGACATCTCATTTCCCCATATGCAAAATGGGTCGAACAGTGGGTCTAAGCCTCTGACAGCAGGACCTACATGTGCAAGACCAAATTGTAAGAAACCTAAATATTAGAATGATTCCTGCAACTGCACAATAATATGCTATTAGCGAAAGGACCCTACTTGAACAAACCTCGATGGTAAACCGCAGTGTCTCCCATTGTTTCCCTGCAACACACATAAGGAAGATCTTGATCAGGTTAACTAAGAGTTTCCATACTATCAGTAGAATATGTATTGAGTATAGCCAAATTCGATTGGTGTCACATGCATAACAATAAAAAATTGTACCCACAACAAATGAAAATCAAATTGTAGGACTGAACCAAACAGCTAAATGGACAGCAGACCAAATGAACCAAAATAGTTAACTAAGCACGACACTGTAGAATAGAAACATGTACTAGAAGATAAGAAAGTTAACAAAACAAAGAATACTTGAGAACAGTACTATGAAATGTAGCAATTGTTGGACCAAAGTGTTAACTGAACATTACATTTAAGAGGACCAAACTGTTAACTAAACATCAGATTGCATATTAACATTACAGAGGACAAATCACTAGAAGGCACTGGCGGTGGCCTCGAGAAAACATCACGAATTGTATTTTAAAGTAGACAACCGTGCGGCGGTGTCGACGGTGGCCTCGAAGACGAGGTGCTCCTCCAAGATCTGGTGGTCGACACGCACGGCAGCCATAGCGACCTTGTTCGCGCATGCGGCCGCATGCTACTCAGCTTGACGTTATACCGTGTGTAAAATGGTTGTGGGCGGCGCATAATTGGAGCAGGGGGCAGTGATTTCGGTGGAAGGTTTCGCTCCGTCGGTCGGGGCATGTGGGACGGGAAAGGAGGAGGATGGTGTGGGTGGGGTGTGGTTTACCTGACCATATTGACGAGGTCGCACAGCAAGAAGAAGGGTCAGCGGCGAGGAGGCCGCGCAGCAAGAAGAAGGGTCGCTGGCGAGGAGGCGCGCTGCAAGAAGAAGGGTCGCCGGTGAGGAGGCGGCGCTGCAAAAAGAAGGGTTGCCGGCGAGGAGGCGGCTCTGCAAGAAGAAGGGTCACCGGCGAGGAGGCTGGGCTGACAATAAGCAGTAGTGAAGGTTTGAACTTGGAAAGCAAGGAGGAACAATGGAAATGTGGCTTTTGGTAGGAGGGAGGGGGTGGGGAGATAGATATTTCCGTGGTGGCAAAAAAATTTCACTCGGTGCCGTCGAGAAACTGGCGCGCAAGTGTGGTTAAAGCGGGGGCGGTGGACTGTAGACGACGAAGCTTCCTACGTAATCCAGACAAGACGGTGTGCCAAGATATTTTATATTGCATCCCACACGATTCTTTCTAGTAAATTGTTTGTGGTATACCTGATTTTTTCATTATGTTTTGAAAGGCAAAATGGTGTCATGGAGGGACAGGATGGTGTTTGAATTGCTAGAACATTTACGTACAGTGAACATGCAACTAGTACATGAGTGTCGTGTTTAAATTTGGAGTTATTTCGGGTTCGTTTGGCATTTTTATGCATTAATTGAGTTTATGGGCATTTAATGTGCATAATTCAAATTTGAACTACAAGCACATGCTCCAATGCACCAAGGTTTGCTGAAAAATCACATGTGTGTCTTTGGGTGAATTTATAGGTCCCATGCAAGAAATGGGAATAAAATTCAAACATCTGGGTGTCGTGGCTCGGCCGGAATGATTGAGAAACTTGGTTTTTCAATTCCTGTAAATCCAAAACACGGTTGAAAATCGTGAAACTTGGCATGGTGTCATGACATGGCACCAAAAAGTTGCAATAAATTTTGTGCCCGAATTGGGACAAGCTTTGGTGTAAGCTTCTTGCAAACCGAAGCATCCCTCAAGAAGGCTCGTGGTTCCGAGAGGGAACGTGTCACCTCCGTGTGCGAAACGACACACGTACACTGCCTTCTACCGCCTTAATTTTTTACACAGCTAGATTAGACCTAATAAAAGTACAATGCTAAATTTTGGAATTATTCCGGGTTTGTTTGGCCTTTTTATACATTAATTGAGTTTCTGGGCATTTAATATGCATAATTAAAATTTGAAATACAAGCACATGCTCCAGTGCACCAAAGTTGTTTGAAAAATCACATGTGTGTCCTTGGGTGAATTTCTATGTCCCATGCAAGAGATGGGAGTGAAATTCAAACATCTGGGCCTCGTGGCTCGGCCGGAAAGATTGAGAAACTTGGTTTTTTAATTTCTGTAATTCCAAAACATGCCTGAAAATAATGAAACTTGGCATGGTCTCATGACATGCAACCAACATGCTGCAGTAATTTTTTTGGCCGAATTGGGACAAACTTTGGTGTAAGCTTCTTGCAAACCGGAGCTTCCATCAAGAAGGCTCGTGGTTCCGAGAGGGAACGTGTCACCTCCGTGTACAAAACGACATATGTACACTGCCTTCTCCCGCCTTAATTTTTTACACAGCCAGATTAGACGAAATAGAAGTACAGTGCTAAATTTTGGAATTATTATAGGTTCGTTTGGCCTTTTTAATACATTAATTGAGTTTCTTGGCATTTAATGTGCATAATTCAAATTTGAACTACAAGCACAGGCTCCAGTGCACCAAAGTTGTTTGAAAAATCACATGCGTGTCCTTGGGTGAATTTCTAGGTCCCATGCAAGAGATGGGAGTGAAATTCAAACATCTGGGCGTCATGGCTCAACCGGAAAGATTGAGAAACTTGGTTTTTTAATTCCTGTAATTACAAAACACGCCTGAAAATCATGAAACTTGGCATGGTCTCATGACATGGCACCAACATGCTGCGGTAAATTCTTTGGCCGAATTGGGACAAGCTTTGGTGTAAGCTTATTGCAAACCGGAGCTTCCATCAAGAAGGTTCGTGGTTCCGAGAAGGAACGTGTCACCTCCGTGTCCGAAACAACATACGTACACTTCCTTCTCCCGCCTTAATTTTTTACATGGCCAGATTAGACCAAATAGAAGTATAGTGCTAAATTTTGGAATTATTCCGGGTTCATTTGGCCTTTTTTATGCATTAATTTTCTTGGCATCTAATGTGCATAATTCAAATTTGAACTACAAGCACAGGCTCCAGTGCACCAAAGTTGTTTGAAAAAGCACATGTGTGTCCTTGGGTGAATTTCTAGGTCCCATGCAAGAGATGGGAGTGAAATTAAAACATCTAGGCGTCGTGACTCGGCCGGAAAGATTGTGAAACTTGGTTTTTTAATTCCTGTAATTCCAAAACACGCCTGAAAATCATGAAACTTGGCATGGTCTCATGAGATGGCACCAACATGCTGCGGTAAATTTTTTGGCCGAATTGGGACAAGCTTTGGTGTAAGCTTATTGCAAACCGAAGCTTCCCTCAAGAAGGCTCATGGTTCCGAGAGGGAACGTGTCACCTCCGTGTGCGAAACGACATACGTACACTGCCTTCTCCCGCCTTAATTTTTTTACACAGCCAAATTAGACCAAATAGAAGTACCGTGCTAAATTTTGGAATTATTCTGGGTTTGTTCGGCCTTTTTTATACATTAATTGAGTTTCGGGGCATTTAATGTGCATAATTCAAATTTGAACTACAAGCACAGGCTCTAGTGCACCAAAGTTGTTCGAAAAATCACATGTGTGTCCTTGGGTGAATTTCTAGGTCCCATGCAAGAGATGGGAGTGAAATTCAAACATTTGGCGTCGTGGCTAGACCGGAAAGATTGAGAAACTTGGTTTTTTCATTCCTGTAATTCCAAAACACGCATGAAAATCATGAAACTTGACATGGTGTGGTGAGATGGCACCAACATGCTGCGGTAATTTTTTGGCCGAATTGGGACAAGCTTTGGTGTAAGCTTTTTGCAAACCGGAGCTTCCCTCAAGAAGGCTCGTGGTTCCGAGAGGGAAGGTGTCACCTCCGTGTGCGTAACGACATACGTACACTGCCTTCTCCCGCCTTAATTTTTTTACACAGCCAGATTAGACCAAATAGAAGTATTGTGCTAAATTTTGGAATTATTCCAGGTTCGTTTGGCCTTTTTATACATTAATTGAGTTTCTAGGCATTTAATGTGCATAATTCAAATTTGAACTACAAACACATGCTCCAGTTGACCAAAGTTGTTTGAAAAATCATAGGTATGTCCTTGGGTGAATTTCTAGGTCCCATGCAAGAGATGAGAGTGACATTCAAACATCTGGGCATCGTGGCTTGGCCGGAAAGATTGAGAAACTTGGTTTTCTTATTCCTGTAATTCGAAATCACGCCTGAAAATCATGAAACTTGGCATGGTCTCATGACATTGCACTAACATGCTGTGGTAATTTTTCTGTCCGATTTGCGAAGGCGCACACATTAACAATCAACAAAGTCATTTTGGAACAGGTGATTTCACATTACAAATCAGAAACACAAGTATTATTGAAACCTTGGGCGTTCAACTTACCAATTACATGCGGCCATGTGTCCCTTTTTTTGTTGGCTAGGAGGAGCCGTGTGGGTAGCTATTTGAGTATGGGAGGCGTGCGATTAGACCCTTGCACGTGCTCATCGGGAGGAGAGCCCGTTGACCACTACCCGTCGCGCACCTCCCTCCCAACATCTCCATTAATGGTGCTCGAGCACCTATTCTATGGCGTGGCATATGTCTCACTGGACTGAGATTTAAGAGAGAAAAATGAAAATTGGAAAAGAAAGTTTTGCACGGATCTTCATGTAAGATCCAACAGACCTATATAGCATCGACTGCGACTTATATCAAGCATGATGAATATAAGGACGATGACATTGGATAATAATTGTCTTACATATTTATAAACATAACTAAAAAAGCCACATGCGGCAACACCCAATATACACAAGGGCAAAAGAAGAAAGACAAAGGTCTGGCTCGCTGATCTCTACTTTCTTGATGCGTTGCTGCAGGCCGCGGGAACTAGTCTCCGCGGCGGGCGGCGACGAGCTCTTTCTTGTCCTCAAGATGTTGGTTGAGAGCATCCACGGATTCCTCCACCATCCTTCTGCGCTCGATGCGCAGCATGGCATTCTCATCTTTAAGTTTCTCGACGGTGACGTCGGTCCTCTTCAACAAGGCAGTGGTCTGCTCATGCTGCTCCGCACTTCCGACGATCTTCGCCCTCAGCAGGTCGCACTCGGCCCGAAGCTTCGTATTGCTCTAATTTAGTTGTCGGATGACGTCGATAGACTGTTCAAACGAGGCTTTCAGGTCATCCTGCAACCTCGCCCACCTGGAGATATGATCCATCTGCCTAAGGACGAGGGCACGCATGCGCCTGTAAGAGTCGTCGCCTACCCGCGAGACATTTTCCCAAGCCGCCGCGGCGCGGGAGGACATCTCCGCTGCATTCACGGCACGGCGGGACATCTCTTCTGCTTCCGCGGTGCGGCCAGACCAGTCTGCTTCATGGACGGTGCGGCGGGCCCTCCGTTCTGCTTCGGCGGCGCGGCTGGACCTCTCTGCTGCAACGGCCATGCGGCGGGACATGTTGGCTGCTTTCGCGGCGAGGCGGGACATCTCTCGTGCTTCCGCTTCTAGGCTCGCCTCTCCCTGGTGGCAATCTCTCGACCCAGAACTCACGCTGGCCATGGCGGACGCAAGGGACCGATGATGAATGACTTGTTTGTTTTTGACTTTTTGTGGATGAGGAGTTGAGGAGGAATGTGCAGTCATCTTGGAGTAGTAGTATTTATAACCGGGTAGTAATATGCTCCTAAGTGGGAAACCGTTTAGGTTTTGATCGGTGTGAATAGGTTTGCAATTTGGAATGTTATGAGACGCATGCTCAAAATTTACTGACGGTTATAAGTGCAGCACTATTCCCGAAAGGCGTAACGTGGGCACGTATGCCTTCTCAGCCGTGTACGTAGCATTTGCACCATAGGGTGCACCGCAATAGGCAATGTCAGCACACGTCTTGTTCCAACAACCGTGCGCGCTCGCTATTACCATCACGCACACTTCTTTTAATTAGAATGGGTGTGCCCTTCTAGCGCACACACGTTGATCTATCTAACTGTTTCAGTTTGTTGTGGCTAATCGCAAATAGTTCATCCATGTGAAGTGTATGCCATCAATCGCAGACACTTTGATCTGGCTTACCCATTTCTATTCTATTGCCTAATCACAAACAGTTAATCCTTCTGAAGCGTATGCCCTATCGCACACACCTTGATCCGGCTGACCATTTCTTTTGTGTTGCCTAATCACAAATAGTTCATCCGAGTGAACCGTATGATGTATATCGCACACACCTTCATCTGGCTACCCGTTTCTTTTGTGTTGCCTAATCACAAACAGTTCATCCTAGTGAACCGTATGCTCTATATCGCACACGCCTTCATCAGGCTGCCCGTTTCTTTTGTTCCTCCTCATCGCAAACAGTTCATCGGACTGAACCATATGCCCTGGATCGCACACGCAACTAAAATATGAACTGTGTTTGATGCATCCTCCATTGCAAACGTTTTGCACCTTTTTTGACGGTTTACATCCTCGTTTGTGATTAATGCATCACACACAGTTTCGTGAAAGGGTCTCTGATCATAGTGTCGCGTTAGCAGCATCCTGCAGTAGTGACATGAAATTGTACAATGCTCTGAGCTTTCAGCTTTTGTTTCATGTGTCTTGCCATCCATGCTCTTTCGGAAACAATAAAAAACTAACTTCCTTGCTAATGCATCTCAATGATTAGCATATCAGAGCTAATATTTACATCACAACTGAAGACAAAGTTGTGAGAAGGTGCTAAATTAAAATTGATCCATGCTTTCATTAGCAGCAATGTCCCCCCAGCTCTGTCTAAATCAACAAGGCATGTTGGGAGAAAAGTAGCTATCTGGAGCATGCAACATTCTGATTATTTTGTGCAGTTCCACTAAGATAGAGCTGAGCGTCCCTGTTCCAAAGATATTAAGTGTGATTACAATAATAAAGGACTGCTGATGAAACAATAAACACACAAATAGAAGCCGGTCACCTTTGCAGTCTCTCTTAAGACTAACTAGTTGGAGAAGATTAAGCAAATAGTTGGAGAAGATTAGGCTCGGAGTTGGATGAGGAGGATAGAGCAAAACCAATCTCCCTTTGTGCAGTCGCACTGAAATGTAGAGACGTTGCCCGTGTGACATTTTAGTACAACTGCACAAGACACTCTTAAGAAAAAAAGTGATTTGTGTAGTTCACCAAAAGGTCGCAATAGCAATGAGGTAAAATGGATAGCCCTGTTTGCAAAAAAGAGGTAGAAAGGAAACAATTACTGGCCAATAACAGTTGATGACACATACGACGATAAAAAAGAAGCATATTCCTTGTCCTAAGGGAAGATAACAACATGGTTGTGTTTGTCTAAAATGGTGTGAGGATGAGATTGCAATGTGGAAAGTACGCCGGACAAGCTAAGTTTTGGGCAAAGAACTATGGAAGATCCACATGCAAGATTTTCCACATGCAGCGACGTGGGAAGACGGGCAGTGGGGCAAGGCCGGAGAGGATACTTGGGGGTCGTCGGGATGTAACTAGGTGAGCGGCGGCGGGCAGGATCTGCCCATACTGCGGCAGCAAGCAGGTGGCGTAGGCCCTACCGCGCTAGAGCTTGCTCAGAGAGAAAGGCGGGTACCGCAGATCAGGACATGCTGCCTCGGCACCGTCGAACGGAGAAATGATGCACATCCTCCCTTTCCGCCGGTAGACGGGATGCGGCCGGATCAGTGACCAATGGTGAGAGAGAGAGAGGCCACCGCCGCCTTGTGTGAGATACTCTGAAGAGAGACAAACCCAGGCAGGCACGCTCCATTGTATATAGTGGAGCGGACTACCTTTTTCTCCATAAAAATCATTTTATATTCTGTGTACGTGCCATTGAGCAATATAACTTTATTTAAAAATAACATGCCAACGCATCAAGTCGAACTTTGTTTCGTGCACGCGTGGTACACGACCTCCGTAGGTAAACAACCGCTACACGCGTTCAAATTGACATGTGGGCTGCCATTTCGTATAGAAATGAGCTCCACTGTGTACCCGCGCGGGTGTGGCTTGGCACGAAGCATGAGTATGTGCACCTATTCTCTTCGTGTATGTACACCACCTACGTGGGGTTGTGTGAGAGAGATACAAACATAGAGAGATGTAGTGTGTGGGTTCATGAGTGTTTTTTGGGGGGTGAGAAATAGACAAGCAATATATCTGGATGATATTTCAATCAAAAAATGTAACATGTGCAATGTGTGTGAAATAGAGTCCTGGGTATATCATATATATAGAGGGGGCGATCCACGAGAAGAGAGTGGAGGTATCATCGGCTTGAGGTATCCATAGAATCGAAGAGAGGGATGATGTGTGTGTGCGCGCATGTGCGATCGATAAAGAGTGCCATCGAATTTGTGTGTGCCCACGTCAAAGATATAGGGTGGCTGGCCTACTGGAACATGAGAGGGGACAAGTGAAGTTTGTCTCTGTGGCATGGATACTGTCGATGTCAAAACCGGCGGATCTCAGGTAGGGGGTCCCGAACTGTGCGTCTAAGGTGGATGGTAACAGGAGGCAGGGGACATGATGTTTTACCCAGGTTCGGGCCCTCTTGATGGAGGTAAAACCCTACGTCCTGCTCGATTTATTCTTGATGATATGGGTATTACAAGAGTAGATCTACCACGAGATCAGAGAGGCTAAACCCTAAAAGCTAGCCTATGGTATGATTGTATGTTGTCCTATGGACTAAAACCCTCCGTTTTATATAGACACCGGAAAGGGCTAGGGTTACACAAGGTCGGTTACAAAGGAGGAGATATACATATCCGTATTGCCTAGCTTGCCTTCCACGCCAAGTAGAGTCCCATCTGGACATGAGACGAAGTCTTCAGTCTTGTATCTTCATAGTCTATCAGTCCGGCCAAAGGATATAGTCCGGCTGTCCGGAGGCCCCCTAATCCAGGACTCCCTCAGATACCTACCTACATCGCTCGACTATCGGTGTGTGGTGGGGGTGGGGGAGACCTAATTAACTATAGAAGTACAATGGCTGGTATATGTGTGGAGGAGGAGAGTGGCCTACCTTATGTATTGAGGGAGATCGATCGGCATCCATGCATATGTGTAGGAGAGGAATAAGGTTGGGAGACAGACAGAGCTAGAGTGTTGGAGGAGTGGTGGTGGAGTTGCTTCTAACAAATGGTGGGAGAGGCTTGCTAGACAAACGAAGGGCACGCCTGCAATATCAATAAGAGAGGGGGTGGTTGCCTGTCTGTGCACGTATGTGTGAGAGACGGCTCAGGAGGCATGCACGAATGATGAGGGGGGGCGATATGGCTATGGTAAGCAGATGTAACTACATAGGAAGATCAATCATCCTTCGTTAGAGAAAGGAGAGACATGACTTGTGAGGTACGTCGATCGATGGGTGGGGGGAAATAGTTAAAGTCGACCTAGGTATATGTAGGGAGATCGATCAGTATGCATGCATGTATGTGTTAGAAGTAAATAAGGCTCGGGAGAAGGATAGAGAGAGAGAGGGATGCATCTAGGAGGTGGTGCAAGAGGCATACTATATCAAGGGGGGAAGGAGTGTGCGAGTATGAGATCGATGAAAAGAAGGGTGGGAGTGAGGCATGGACGATGAGAAGAGAAGAGGGAAAGCTTGTGTTTGTGGTAGGCACACCTGGCTAGAGAGGCATATCGATCGATGTGTGCCGTAAAGAAGGAGCTGGGGGCCTACACACACCGTGGGTGAATGACCTAAAGTGAAAAGACGAATTTGCGCGATGGAGCTAGAGAATGCTGAGGGAGGGTGAGAGGGATGTGGGCATGTGCATGCATGGGAGAAAGTTAGCGCTAGCTACAAAGATAAGAGGATTATGTGGGTGTAAAAGACGAATAGAGATCATAATTCATTATAAAAAAGTGAATTCGTATATTTGAAGAATTTATCATAGTGTTTTAAACTGACGCATGCGTGAATGTATATAACGGTGATACACATGGTGTGGTTATGAACATGTTATACTACATATAATATTTTTTGTCTCTACTCTTCTAAAAAAACAGAGTTGTTGATGATGGTGTGCCTGCCATCCTGCAATATAGGCTGTCTGATTTATATCTGACGGATAGGAAGGAAACTATGGTAATTTTGAAAAAAGATACCCACACCCCTCTCCATATTTGCAAATAAGGCCTCCCCTTGATCATCTTGATGTTCCGTGGAACGCATGGGCATCTTGCTAGTACTACATATAATATATAGAACATTGATTATAATTTGGGCTAATGTGTGGCTTTTGCAGCTCAGGGCTAAATACTTTTCATAATGTAGGGGGCGGGGCACTATACTTTGTGTGATAAACACGGTGTACGTATGGAACATGGTTTAGATTATGAATATATAGTTAGTACAAAAAATGTACTATATTTGGAATCAACATCAAGTGTATTCAAAAAATTGAATTCGAGTTCATATAGTACACATAATTCATATCTATCTATATAGTAATCTTGTGGTGTGTTGTTAAGGTAATACACGAATGATGGTTGAAGTTGGCAACAATCATGATTGTAGATTCTTATTGAAACAGATAAACGAATTCAAATTCAGTTCGAATTGCAGCGGTAGTATAGACATTTGGAATGCACTAAAATGTTGGTATGAGTAGGTTAATGCATTAGACAGCCAGCGAAAAAAATTAATTGGACATAACATGGATTCATACTCGAATTTAACGGTGTGCTTTGTGTAAGTTGCATGTCATACATTATTGCTCTAATATTTGGTCAAAGTTAGCCTCGAAAAACACATTAGGCCCTATATAGATGGAAGGCGGGAGTAGCTTTGAATAGCATTTGTATAGTAAAATGGGACAAGACTCTCTCTTTGTGTGGTGTGAATAGTTTTATTTTTTCGTTGAGGGAAGTGTGAATTGATTTGGTACGTACAAGTACAATATTACACGTTAGGCTTGTCCCTAAAATTCAACACGCGCCTTGTTATATCCTGAAAAATCAGATATCGTGCTCCCAAAATTGGCGCCTTCACAACCCGCGCCTTGCTATCCCGAAATTACAACACGCGCGAAAACTCCCTCCAGCTACCAAATCCCGACACGCGAAATCCCCCTTCTAACCCTGAGCCAAAAGGGCCACTGGTTCAAATTGGTGGGGGTACTTTTGTAACACACCCTACATTTTGGACAAGTGCATCCCTAAGTCATGGTTCCCCCCTCCCATCGCCTCCTTTTCTCCATTCAAAATCCCAGGCTGCCATAACCTCTCTGCTCCAGCCGCAAAACCCCATCCTCCTCTGTCCGCCACCTCACCGCTGCCCAGCCGAAGCCTCTTCCCCGACGACGTCATCCACCGCAACAGCTCGACGTCCCTCATCCACCTCCAGCTCGACGTCCCCGTCCTCCACCTCCAAGGAGCTTCTCCGACGATCGCCTCATCTATCGTGGCCGCTCCATCCCCACAATGCTGCCTTAACCTGCTTCACCGGAACCGCAGCATCCTCACCGACTCCTCGGACGAAGCCCAGGCCTACTCGGCACCACCAAAGAGGTTGTACACTCATCGCATCGCACCTTCTCCATAAGTCGACCTCTCGGCGCCGGCGGTGCTCCATCTCGCACCCCATGGAGTGGCTACCTCGAAGCCGGCGTCGTGGGCGACATCTCCACTGCGGCTCTCCCCAGTGTGAGGCCCCTTCGGCGGCGGCATCCATACCAGCCGGATCTGCTGCTGCTCCGGGTCTCGCTCGCTCGCGCTGCTTCGGCTCTCGCTCACGCTGCTGCTCTCCCCTCGCTCGTGTTGCTACTCTGCTCCGATTTAGCTACACTTCAGTCGACTGAATCAATTTTTGGGTCAGTCGATTTTCAGGGGGTGGGGGCTCGCCGGAGTTAAGGAAGAACCACCCGCAGCGGGGAGGGGGGCTCGCCGGACAGGTACCCCATCTTAGGGTTCAGTGTGGGGGTGGTGGTTGCCAGTGGTGGGGGGTGCGGGGGTGGGGCGGTGGCATGGGGATCGCCGGTGAAAAAGCTCGGCGCGAGGGGGGGCTAGAGGGCTGGCCGGGGCGGCGGCAGACTGGTGGTGGGGAGTTGTTTCGGGGCGGCGAGGCGGGCGCGGGGGCCGGTGGTGACTGGCGACTCAGGGGGGTGCAGGTTGAAGATGAACTGCAAGCCCTCCCTAAACTACATGTGAAGTGCCTCTCTTCTACCATTGCGTTCAGTTTCGACAATAACATTCAGATTCCACAGTAAATTTCAGTTTGTTCAGAGTCAATAGTTTTTACCTCATCTGTTGTAGTCAGGTGGTTTTTGGTGATGTAAATTTTACATCTATTTTACGTCATCTATTGGAGATGCTATTAGAATCCCACTTGAGATTGACGATGTCTGTCTTGTGCTACTTCGGCCTTAACGTCTTACGGCTCACCAGGGCTGCTCCAACGACAGAACGATCCATCACAACAGATCAGTACCCTGGACGCCGTCGACAGATTCCTCTGATCTTCCTCCACACCTCCGACAGCCACCTCTGGCTCAACTGCTTCAGCGACCAACCCAATGATGCTGAGGTCGACAAAGAGGTTGTACACTTGTCGCATCACTTATTACTCTACATTCATGTTGATCCATTAGGGCTATTTTGGTTCAACAGAAAAACATAGCAATAGGAAATTTTCCTATGGCACTCTACTATTCAGTTATTCATGCATTTTGTTGAAAGGAATGGAGCAAAACATCCACCTGGACCTACTTTTCAAAATCCTATGCATGAAAACAAGACCAAGTCCATTAGTGGCAGAATAACATTCTAACTGTACACGCTTTCATATGGTTTCACTTTATTTTGGCAATGTTTCTTTGCATTCCTCTGCTCCTCCAATTCCTGTGAACCAAACACCCAAGTTGACAGAAATCGTGTGTTCACAAATGCTTTGTTTCCCATGTAAATTTCCTAACCTATTCCGGTCCTCCTATCCCTGCGTGTATTGAATCATGCAAGCCAAATGAGCCCTTACAGAATTACTTCAGTTACAGGTAGGTGTCGAAGAAAACTTTGTGTGGTTTGTCCTGCTCCTGCAGCGACGTCGTCCGCCTCACCTGAGCTGCTACATCGATAGAAGCATCGACCAAACCAGACATCACAACTCCTGACCGTCTTTCGCCGCCTCAAATCTCCTTCCCTGCCACCTGCACCCACTGCAATGGCATCACCATCATCGACTCAGCAGATGAACCTGAGGAGTACACGGGTCCACAAGAGAGGTCGCACTCTTTTGTTTCTGCTTATGTTATGCATTGCTTAATATTACCTACTACCAAATTGATGTTCAAACTTGAGTTCTAAATTAGTTGTGGAGCACATATCGAGGCAGCAATGAATAGTATCTCTGTCTAATATTTGGTTCACCTAGGATATGCCTATGTTGTTCTTCTTGGGTGGGAAACAAATAGTAAAGCAATCATCAGCCTGCTATCATTATTTTTGGATCCATCCACTGGTTGTTACCATTACTCTAGATTTCTGCATGCTCTCCTTACATAATCTTACTATATTTTTTTGTATGCATGTCAGATATTGTACACAGTCATGCTGAACATGTAGAGAAAAAGAGAGGAGTTTTGCGCGGCAATACAATGTCATGCAGACATCGCTCCATGGTGGGTTCAATGGCAAACCCTCCCCCCCCCCTCTCCATACTGTAATCCAGAGGAAGATATCTGTTCTAAGGCGGATTCCGACGCAGCTGACCACTCCTATTTACCCCCCAAGGTGTTTGCTCTAACTTGGCATGATGATGTTAGCCATATGATGCATATGTTGCCTTGTAGTGCCTACTTTCGACATCATATATGTCATCTACTTAGTTTAGACATGTTCTGTAATGCCACCTGTTTAGTTTCAATATCTTATATGGGAATTATGCAGTCTCATGTCTTTTAGCCAGCCATAATATATGTGAAATGTGCAATGCCATCCTGTTTAACCAGACATCATATATTTGAATGATATCTTTCCCATCCTTTTCTTCATTACATTTCCATTTGTAGACAATGTTTGTACATTAAACTACTCTTCCTGTGAATCAGCCATTTGAGTGGGTGATGGAAAAATCTGGAGTGAAAACAAGGCCTTCAGAGCAGACAGTGCTACATGTCAAAGCAGATCTCTTGTTAGGTCCTGATAGCTACTCAGAGTGGATACGGAGACAGATGACTAGTCCTATTCCCCCACCGAGGTGTATGCTCTAACTTGGCACGGTTATACTGCTTAGATCATGCATATGGTGTCTTGCATTGCATAGTTTAGACATCATATACACAATATTCAACACCATGTTCTTAGTTCAGACATCATATATGTGAATGCCCTCTGGTTAGCATAAAATCACATGTGTGAATTAAATCATGCGATCCTGATTACTTAGATAACATGTATGTGAATTATGTCATGTGATCATGTTTAATTAGTCATCATATCTTTGAATTATGTTATGCTATGCTATCCATTTTAGATAGATATCATATATGTGAAATTATGTCATCCTATCTATTTTAGTTAAACAATATACATGGCAACTATTTCATGCCCTCTTTTTTCCACACTATCTATTTCATCGGTCTCTCATACAATGTCTGTACATTCAACTATGTTTCCTGTTTATCAGCCATTTGAATTGGAGCGGGTGATGGCAGTATCTAGCGGAGTAAAAACACGGTCTTCAAATAAAAGAGTGCTACCTCTTGGTGGAGATAGCACCCCAGTTGTACATGCACGAGAACCAACCCTACCACACATAACCCAGACTCTCACAGATTTTACCCCTACTGCGATGGACAGAGAACCAGCTTCACCCAATCTAACCCCAACCCCAATAGATAGTAATCCAGTTCATGTTGACACATAACCATCTCCACCACAGAGCTCCCAAACAAGAGCAGTTAGTAAGGCAGATCCAGTGCCTAAAGCGCCAGTACTACCACGGCGAACCCCAACTCCACCAGTTAGTACACCTATTCATGTGGAGGAAGCACAACCAGGCATTCATAGATTAGCATCTATCGCATTTGATGTTGGTAAATTCTATGTGCGTATCTTCCCATCATGGAAATATTATACTGAAGATGAAGGAAAATGCCAGTTGCAGGTGTTTGTCTAGGAGTTATGTGTAAGTAATGTTATTCATGGCAATTACTTTGCTTTGTCCCATACATTCTACCTCCATGATGGTTATAATACAACAAATTTTCCCATTTTTCTCTATAGAGAAGGATCAATTTGGAAACTCAGGATGAGGTAACCTATGCTAATACGCCTGTTATCTTCAAGAATGCTTTGTGGCAGTATCAGAATTACCTGAAGAAAACATACTTCACTGGCAAAGAAACTCATTAAATGCCCTTACGTTCTCCTGAGACACATTTACTGGACGATGACTTGGAACACCTTGTTCTGTACTGGTCCCGAACCAAGAATGTGGTAAGGTCTATGAGCTCATTTTATTTTAAGTACTATATGCTTGCGTCTTATTGTACTCTGTTCATGTAGAACAAGTGCTTAAACCTGAAGAACAACTATTCACATTTAAGATTCCATTGCTATCGTGCATACTGCTTTGCTCTTGTATAAATGTATTTACTGATACAAACTTATTTTTAAATTGAACAATCCAATCGAAAATCCAATGGCACAACAGGTATGTTTACGCATGTTTCCTTAATAGGTTTGCTCTTATAAATAGCTCTGTTGATTTCAATTTCAATTGTGTATACAGTTGACTTCTCATATCATGCACATTACTAGCATCACAACAGGGCCAATAGTGTGTTGTACATGTAGACCCGTGGTACCCATCTGAAATCTTGTTGTGCCGTGTAGTTTCCCACGCTTTGTATTCTTTTAGTGCTGCTTTCTCTTGAACTGATATGATTTGAACCGTGTCTCTATTTTGATTTGGCAAGACAATGCAGTGACCATAGGACATAGATATATGTTTGTTTGATGCTTTTATAATGTACTACTTGGTAATAGAAGACTTGGTAGTTTAATCTTGTCCACCTTACTAATGAACTGGTTCACCAAAATGAGTTTCATATACTAGTACATGCTAAACCTGTTATGTGTCTGCTTGTTTCGTCTTTTAGAATGCTAACAGAATATTGGGGAAGAGTGCCTTATTAAGCAATGGTAAAGGAAGTAATGCAGATAAGGTTCGGGATCGAGAGACATCCTTGTTGGTCTCCAACAAAGATGATAAAACAACTAAGGAAAACTATCTTGAAGACAGTGAGGCAACCCCAAAGTCCTGTCTTGGTTTACTATTCGAGTTACTGGCCACTACCGCTTGCACAAGCTATTCAAACTTACTGTCTAAATCAGTTCGGATTCTTGAGTCTCAACTACAAGCTGAAAGACATCGGTCAGCTATGCTGCGACAAGAAGCGGAAGGACTGCGGAAGTCCCTGGAGCATTCAGATGCATACTTTCTAGTGCAACAACAAGCGTTGGAGGATTTTAGCGCCAAACAGGACAAAACTAATAAGCTTGCTAAGCTTATTGCCAGCATGGTGGATACCCAGGATAACGTTTCTTGAGCTCTTCTGAAGTTGTTTCAGTTATGGACCTGTTTTGCTGCCGAGTTTATTTGCACTGGTGACCAATTTTGACGGCCAGTGTATGTAATATGCTGCTTTGTTCCCTATTTTTGCACTGGTGGCGAAATTTGATGCCCAGTGGATGTAATATGTGTAATAGCTGTAATAGGCTAGTGTTAGTTGCTTGCTTATTTATTTCCTTATTGTCTTGTTTAGTTGTTTGCTTGTAGTCACTGCTGTTCTTTTTCCGCGTTTTTCTAGTGACCACAATAATAACCTATTTTTGGTAACTAGGCCACAATAATCATCATGGCAACACACGGACTGTTGTAACCATGGGCCTCCTGCAGGCCGTAGGATCCATGGGCCTTCTACGGGTCGTAGGATCCATGGACTTTCTATGGGCCGTATGATCCATGGGCCTTCTACGTGCCGTATGATCCATGGGCCTTCTACGGGTCGTAGGATCCATGGGCCTTCTACCGGCCATATAATCATTTCGCTAAACATGGGTCGTACTATTCGTGGACCATAACGGGTCATTAATAGGCCATATTTGATAATGCTATGAAAACAGCCCAACGGGTTAACGGGCCACAAATGGGCCGAATGTAACCACGGGCTGAATTTGTCCCACAAACTGAATAGACCAGTAACGGACCATAACTAACCGAATTCTAGAAATGAGCCCAAGAATAAATGGGCCCTTAGAAGGCCAAAAGTTAACACGGGCTGGAAACGGCCGATGGAATAATGGGCCGTTAATGGGTATAAAGCGATACACTATTCATTATGGGCCAGTTTCATCTCGGGCCTTTAATGGGCCCAGAGTTACAAAGGGCCTCATATGGGCTGAAAGACATCATTTACTATAGATGGGCTGGACTCATATTGGACGGCCCATATGAAGCTACTGGGCTTAATTCCGATAGGTCGTAACGGGCCGGGAGTTAGCGGGCCGTATATGGACTATATACAAACAGGCCTTTAATAGGATTTCCGTGGGCCGGCCCGTTACCTTTTGACCAAGTCAAACGGGCCAACCTTTTAACCGAAATGGGCCTCTGTTGGGCCGTGCTACGTGTCGACGTATCATAGGCGCCTCATATCCAATGAGTGGATGACATCTGTCCCAATGGTGAGCCAACACGTGTTTCCTCTGGCCAATGAGAATTTTACACGTGGAAAATCCCCATTGGTCCGGGCTGTTAACAGGTTATCGGATCCAAAACCGAACCTGATAGCTTAACGGCGACCTGTTATGGTGGATGACACGTGTCAGTTACCCTTGATGAAAACACTTCCATGACGCGCCGTTTATCGTCATGGAAGTGGACACTTCCGTGATGATAATTTTGGTGATGTCATGGAACACTTCTACGACAGCACAGGTATGACTATCTTGATTCTGTCATAAAATCTTCATGGATGTACATGCATGACAGAAAACGTGACCTACTGTGACAAACACGTATCATCACGGAAGTGTATATTTTGTAGTGATCCCAACTTGTTATGCATCTTCATATTGATCTTGGGTGATGGTAGGCGCGATTTTTTTTGTTTTCTACTACGTTACCCAACACACCATTCGTTGGCAGGGGATGCTTTGCTTGATGCCACAGAAACATTTTTATTTTGCCTGGGACTTGCTTCCATAGTGACTTCCATGAAGATTCATCCTGTAATAAATTAGAGGATCCAACTGTCTCATCCATCCAAGCTTATCTCCAAAATTTGGTTGCTACCATCATTTTATATGCTAACTGAACTGGGTATACACCACCTCTTTCAACATTCCAAGTTCAACAATTGACTATATTTCTTGCGCACAATGGAATTCCCATGATCACTGGCATGTCAATTAGGATGAACACCTCCTCGACCTTCTCCCTTATCCATGTCGCAGATAGGGTCAATCATTTCTGAGACCAACTGTGGTGGATTTGCTGCTATGCACCGGTAAGGTCACATATATGGAATCATAATTGGTTACCAAGGCCTAAGATGAGAGGTTTTAACCAAGCTTTTCTTGCCAAGCAAGCCTCACATTTGATCGATGCTCTGAATAGCTTATGTGCATGGTTGTTATGGGCCAAGGTACCCCCCATTCCCCCATGGTATTATTTTGTGTATGGTTTTTTCTGGTAATGCATTAGCAGTTTGGCAGGGAATTGAACATGTAGTGGACCTTGTCAAACAAGGCCTTATTTGGATGGTGGGGGACTGCTCACAAATCAGAATCCAGAGAGATCTATGGATCTCGTGAGACCCTGATTTCTGCCCTATCATGCAGCGTAACTGTCAACATGGTGTCTGATTTTCTGGATGAACGTCGAGCATGGAATATGTAACAGCTACATGATCACTTTTAGCCAATGTATGTTCAAGAGATTGTCAAGATTCATACTTCTACTCGTAATCGACATGATTTCTTTGCATGGTATCTTGAAAAAGTGGTTGTTTCTTGGTGAAAAGTGTCTATCAGCTGGCTACATGCAATATGGATGAAGATTTTGCGCGAGGGGCATCTAGAACTAATCCTGATGATTCCCGTCCGGTGTGGCGATGTGTTTGGAACACCTGAGTACCACGAAAAACGAAGTTCATGGCACGGAAGGCCGTATCAAGCGCACTCACTACTAATCGGTGCAAACCTTATCGGCATCTTTCAATGACCGATACCTGCCCTCTATGTGGTTTGGAAGTGGAAGATAATCTCCATGCACTGGTAGCATGTGACCATGCTTTGAACTTGTGGGTACACATGCAAAAACTCTAGCTACTTCCTAACAATAGTGTGTTGATTAATACCGATAGTGAGTGGCTACTAAATGTCTTGGCAGGATGTATAGAGGATGAACACAATAGAGTGATCATTCTTACCTAACGTATATGGCAATTGCACTCATATTTTTTCTATGACAAAGATGTATCGCCCATAGAGACGATTGTAGTGTTCCTTGACAGTTTTATGAAGTCATTGTTGCAGTCACAGAAGTGCAACACATATGAGGTTATCAAAGGGAACATGTCAATGCTTGACCCGTGCCCTACTCTCCTAGATTTGATGAACCACGTCCTGATAACCCACGAGTATAGGGGAAGGTTGTAGCATCTTCGATAATTAAGAGTGTTGAACCCAGCAAACTCTGAAGTGTGATCCAAATTGGTCGTCCTTCATCCCATATGCAATAATTTTGCAAACTTGGACACGGTAACATCAGTCACTCCGTTCGTCCTTCCTAAGAAATATCATTACATACTGCAAACTCTGAAGTGTGATCCACATAAGTGTGTGCTCATATGATGGGCACCAAAGGACGGCAGCAAAATAAAGCATGCAACTCAAATCAATCATATCCACCAATCAACTATAGGACAAAAAGGATCTACTCAAACATATAGAAGATGCAAGAAATCATTGGCAAATAATCTATAGCATCAAACACCATGTTCAAGAAGGGTATTACAATAAGTAGCGAGAGATTGAACCACTTTATAGAGGGACGAAGGTGATGAAGATGTTGATGAAGACAATGGAGTTAATGAAGACTATGGCGGTGATGATGGTTTCCCTGGTGGCACTCTGGCACTACTAGAAGAGAGGGGGAGAGAGGCCCAGATCCTTCTTCTTCTTCCTTGGTGAAAGTGCAACTAATCCCTGGGTAGTTTTGGTAATTCATAACAACATATAGCTCATTGAACTAATATTCATTCAAGATAAATATTTCAGGATGTTCAATGATTGGCATGGCATGTACTAGAGATGTGGACCCCTCAAAATGCTAAGGGCAAAGATTGGCAAAAGCTCAAGACTCTTCATTTCTATTTCAGTGATCCAAGATCACAATGGGTCCATAGGAAAGCCAATATTATTAAAAGGGGTGAGGTGTTGCTTAATGGTCTACTTGCTCAAAGTGCTTAGTGATATAGCTCCAAAACCCTCAGCCACTTTCTCCATCCAAATATGTCCAAACCCTAATTCCAAACTCGGCACCACCGATTTCTTCTACCCGGAACCACTGAGTTCTTTTGCCATAGCCACTGCTAGAAACCCTAACAGTTCGGTCACACCGATATGGATCTCGGTCCCACCGAGATGGCCTTGCCAACGCTCTATGATATTTTGCATTTACTTCGCTCTCACTGACTTTCTGCAATGGGTCTCACCAAGTTGGCTTGACAAATTCTTGGTTGCTTATTGCTTCACTTTGGTCCAAGTTGATGCAATCAGCGCCACCAAGATGATGTTTTCCCTAAGCCCTATCACATTGGTCCCACCGAGTTGTTCCAGTCGGTCGCACCAAGATTCCTAACGTTCATATTTTTGAACAGATCGGTGCCATCGAGTTTCCTAATCGGTGCCAAGAAGTCTGTAAGGGCAAGGAGATCGCCTAGTTCGTGAAGATCTACCCGAGTGAGGCAACTCCTTCGTGGGCAATGGCTATGGTGGGATAGACAAGGTTGCTTCTTCGTGGACCCTGATACGTCTCCAATGTATCTATAATTTTCTATTGTTCCACGCTATATTATATTCTGTTTTGGACATTATTGGGATTTATTATACACTTTTATATTATTTTCGGGACTAACCTATTAACCGGAGGCCCAGCCCAGAATTGATGTTTTTTGCCTATTTCAGAGTTTCGCAGAAAAAGAATATCAAACGGAGTCCAAATAGAATGAAACCTTCGGGAACGTGATTTTCGGAACGAACGTGATCCAGAGGACTTGGACCCTATGTCAAGAAAGCAACCAGGAAGGCACGAGGTAGGGGGCGCGCCTACCCCCCCCCCCCCCCCCCCCCCCCCCCCCCCCCCCCCC